>NW_009941261.1:0-85705 GCF_000696875.1 Nestor notabilis | reverse complement strand
GGCTGCGGGCACCCCGGGAGGAAAAAGGGGGCGAGGGCCGTGAGGCGGAACATCAGGAACATGGAGGCCCCGGAGGGCAGGCGGCCTTCGGTGGGTCTCCTCGCACAGATGGGCGCCTGCTCCGAGCGACATGCGCGGAGTAGAGCGATAACGGGCACGGGAGGGTCGGTACGCGCCGGGGTTGGACACGAGCCTTTTCCGAAAGTCATTTACGTATCTGTTTATTGATTTGATTTCTGCGGTGAGGAGTAACGCGGGCTTGCAGTAACACACAGGCTGGCCTAAGGCTGTGAGGTGCAGACCGGCAGCAGTGCTGAAATCAAGCATAGAATTCAAAAAATAACACATAAAGTGCCTGCAGAATGCGGCAGGATGGAGTTACAGGCACTGGTAGTTACCCAGTGCCTGTTACAGAAGTGCTGTGGCACATCTGGGATGATAATGAAAAGTAGCAGCCCCAGAATAATGTAGTTATTAAAAAAAATGCCTTATTTCTGTGAAAAGAGAGCAGAAAAGTGGGAAAGCTGACCTACTGCAGAATGCTGAGTGAGGAAAAATTGTCAAAACATCCCAAAACTGCATCAAAAGCTTTGCTGTCCATGGTGGAAGCAAAAGGAGCTTCCTTTTTGTCACCTCAGCAGGCTTTGCCATCAGGCCCATACCAGGACAGGACTGGAAGTCAGCTAGACTTTTGAACAGGCTTCACATTTCCAAAAGCATGTGGTACTTTCTTATTATGCTTTTACAACTTAATCCTATAATTTTGCTTGAGCTACAACTGTTTGTTTCTATCCTGCCTTACAAAAGCAAAAGAAAGGAAATAAATATTTTGCTGGCTCCCTCCAGATATACAGCAACAGTAAACACATGGACTTCCTCTCAACTGCCATCCACATTCTTCTGACATCCAGGAGAAAGTGCTGACAGGCCGCTTTTCCCCAGAAGTAGACAGTGGTTGTAGCGTAGCCTTTTCCTCCTCACTAGAGGTTCTCAAAAGATGGCAGAACTGATCAGAAATCTTGTCAGAACTTTTTTCCTTCCTGTGTTCTCCACTTAAGTCATACTTCTCTTTTTTAGGCTTAAATACAAAGTGAAAAAGAATGTCAATAGTCACAGTTCAGCTTGGTCAGTGTGGGAATCAGATTGGTCATGAGGTCTTTAACGCTATCTGCAGCGATGTCCACAACACACACGGGTTGTGTTCCAAGAAGGAGAATGAATCCTACTGTGATGCTTGCAAAGAACGTTTTTTCTGCGAGGAGCAATCTGAAGGTACAGCATTTAAGTGCTTGTTTCCCACAGAGAGTCTGTTTTCCAGCCTAATATATATGAGTATAGAAATAATAGAAGTCTTTAACCTTCAGCTGAAGAATGAGTTTTATCTTCAGTCTTGAAGAACTGTCAGAATCCTCTGCCTTCACAACATTCCTAACAACCATGGAAGCACAATCCTTGCAGTAAATGCCTGAGACCACAGAGCAACTCTGCCAGTAATGCAGCATAAATGCATACATAATCTTTCCTTCCAAATATCTGTACTTTTACTGTAGATAGATCACATGACAGAGTAGGGCCCAGAGTATCTGAATTTGGTGTTATCAAACACATTAAGTGGATTCTTTCCTTACAGATCTGTGGTCTCTAGAGTTCACAAGTGTCTTCGGAATAATAGATGGTTAACCAGACTTTGCCAAGTCCTCCTTTCTGTACTTGCCTGTACTGTCCAATGAATAGTTTATCTTATGTGGGAGGAATACAGTCTAGGCTGTGGTGCAAGTTCATCAGTCTTATGGAAACATGTTCTAATATTGGCACATTATTCTTAGTTCTGTTTTTCTTCCTATCCAGTACCTGTTGCTCGGGCTGTGCTTGTTGACATGGAACCTAAAGTAATCAGCCAAACCTTATCAATGGCTGCCAGATCTGGCTACTGGAAATATGATGATGGGTCACACTTCTGTCAGAAGCAAGGGTCTGGGAACAACTGGGCAAATGGGTATGAACAATGGTTTCAAGCTTCACTAGGGACTGTAGAGGCTATTGAGCTGTCTAGACCCTCTAGGAGTGGTAGTATTGCAGCTGCGTGAGGTACAGAGTGCGTAACGTTAACTTGATTCATTTTTAAGTTAAAGCAGCAATATATAGAGCAGTGAAATTTCTAAACTGCCTTTTGCAAGATGAAACTGGTATTTAAAAATGTAACATTTTAGAATTGAGTGAATACATTAGTTTTAAGAATAGGAAACAATAAAGAGCTTATAAACTGCTGTTTTGCAAAATGTCACAGCTGAGGACTGTTTACTGCAGATAGAATGGATGACAATGTGAGGTTATATAAATAATAAGTGTTTTATGAATAGCTTCACCTTTCTGCTTTTATTTTGATATAAACTGCCACATCTTGCTGTCTTGTCTGTTATTCAACAGTTATTCTGTTCACGGGCCTAGACACAAAGAAGTAATAATGAATCTGGTGCAAAAAGAAGCAGAGAAATGTGATCGACTCAGTGGATTTTTCACAATCATGAGCATGGCTGGTGGTACAGGGTCTGGCTTGGGAGCATTTGTGACCCAGTGTTTAAGAGATGCTTTTCCAACCTCATTTCTGCTAAACCATGTTATCTGGCCCTACGGCACTGGTGAGGTATCGTATTTCCCAGAGACACTCTACAGGTTGATAGTCACTGTTTACTTCTAAACATACAATAATTGTAACTGAAACTAGAAGAGAGGTACATTTTACTTTTAAAAACTTCAACATAACAGAAAGTAACACAGCTAATTAATTGTTTGCCTAATATTTGGTACATGTTGTTTCACACCTGCAAAAAAGAAAATTCTTGGTAAGTGCTAAAGTATGATGCAGTTTGATGAGAAGCTCTATGAGCTAACTAGAAATCTCCTGTTACGGTAGTATCTCAGCATTATAATCAGTTCCCAGACAGATTTTATTGGCATGTTTGTGTGAAGTGAGATTGATAACATGATTTTACAGGTCATGCTCTCTTTCCATGAAAAAACTCTGCTAGCCCCTGACCTTATTCTGCACTTTGGCAAAGAAAATGCATCGCTTCCTAAACCATAACTGAGAAGATAACAGTAGCCAGAGGATTATAAACCAGAGAGAGATTGTTTGACTGTCATTTGTGTGTGGTTTTTTGTTTGTTTGTTTCCAGGTTATTGTTCAAAACTACAACTCTGTTTTGACTCTGTCACATCTGTACAAGTCATCAGATGCCCTTCTTGTTCATGAGAATGATGTTGTCCACAAGATCTGTGCTCAGCTGATGAACATTAAACATATCTCCTTCAGGGATATAAATCAAGTCATTGCACATCAACTGGGGAGTGTTTTCCAGCCCACTTACACAGCAGAAGGTGGCTTGCACTACAGCAGAAACCCATTAGGTATCTAAATGTAACGTAGCTGCCTACTGCAAACTCACACACCTTTCTGTAATCACTTCATATTGTAAATGTAAATTCTTCAGGCTCCTTACGCAAGTATTCAGATACATCCCAAGTTTTAAGATAGGAAAAGCGAAGCAAAAGACTGAATCAGAAGTTCAATCTCAGTTTTGTAGCAGAGTCAAAAATAGATCCCCCAGCTTCTGGTTTCATTCTTTACCAAAAGAACCCTGTTTCTCCTTTTTCAAGAGATTACAGACACTCTTGTACCTATTTTACATTTCAGAGGCAATTTGCATAGGACAGTAATTTTGGACTGAGTTTTAAGTTTCACACTAGGTTATAAGTTTGTATAAATTGAAACAGAATGAAAGGTTTGTGTTTGGCACAAGCAGAAGACAGGCTAGCATACAACTTTGTAGCAACAAGCTGACATTTGTATCTTTAAGGGATTAGAACAAGTTACCCATATTGCCAAGAGTTTTGCTTGTAAAATTAAACTTTCACAGCTGTCTATCTCTTTAGCAGTGCATAGTCTTGAGATTGAGCCAGACTACAAAGTGAGACAAGTCTAAATTGTAAAATAAGAGCAACTAACATGCTTTTATAGAACTCAGTAGGACGTAGCAAGTTTGCATTACTTTGTCTGATATCTGCCCATGTATTTGTCAAATTAAAACTTTATATATCCACTTTGTTTCTTACCTTAACTTGCTAGGTCTTTGTAAGATTCCTCACTCTCCTATTTTAGCCTATGCAATATTTTTGTCAAACATGAGCAGCTGTTAATTTCTTCCTTCAGGAGACTTAATGGAGACATTAGTTCCACATCCTGAATTCAAGATGCTGGGTCTTCGTAACATACCTCAGATGCCTGAAAATTCCCTCGCTTATAGCACATTCAGTTGGCCCGGACTCATCAAACATTTAAGGCAGATGCTCATTGCTAATGCTAAAATGGAGGAAGGTAAAAAACATTCACTTATCTTCAGTATCCCTCACTCTTTAAGCATTTGTTTTTACAGATGAAATAGAGCTTATTGTTTTGTGGAACTTACTGATTAGCTTTAGTCATTTCAGAGATGAGTTGCTGCACTCTTACATAGCCAGCTGCTCCATTAACTATTCACTCAGCTGCCACAGCAGCTCCTGGCTTGCTCCTGGTTTTGCTCCCAGACATCTCAGTTAATTATAGCTATTGAAAGTATGCAAAACAGCCCAACAGTTTTTGGCTGGGCACTTAATTTCCATGATTCATTTGGAACATTCCCTGGATAGTTAGTTCTGCTGTGCTTTTTCTTTGTACACCTACTAATAAAAATCCCACTAAGCTCTCCCATATCATTTACATGGGGAATTCAGGATAGCTTCCAGTTATGCAAAGAATGGGCTGGCAGATTGCTAAGTATAGAAACAAGAATGCATCTTCTCTGGTAAGACTAGTGACTACAGGGCAAATACTGCTGGATTAGCACTGGTTTACTCTGAGAATTGTGTAATTGCTGCTTAACTGACAAACTAATAGGATCTCACCTTGAGCACAGTGTAAGTTACCATCTGACTCTTCAGCTAATCTGAATCCACATTTCATGAACCATTAACTTTCTTTTATATCTCATAGGTATTGATTGGCAAGTACGACCCCCACGTCTGGGCTCCTCCATCCCCTCCAGCCATTCTGCAAACAAGACACTTCATTTCAATACTTCCATTGCCAACCTGGTTATCCTGCGAGGAAAAGATATGCAGAGTGTAGACTTAGGTAAGAAGGAAAAACAAAGCACCTTAGTAATTCTTGTTTAATATCTCACTGTTTCACAATTATATTCTCTACAGTTTGAAAGATTTTTTTTCAAGGCCTGAACTGATCTTCCTAGCATCAATCAGGTCACACAAGACTGCAGAGATCAAGATGTAAGAGCTTGTAGCTTTATATTTATCAAAAGGTCTGTCTTATTTCTGGTACAGGAAGTTTCCAAGATCCCTCATTATATACATCATGGCTAAAGCCCAAGGATGCTTTTCATTCGTGGAAAACACTAAGAGCATTTAACAAGTATGAAAAGTCGGCTTCTTTGGTCAGCAACAGCCATTTTTGCTGAAACCTCTTGACAATGCTGTAGGAAAAGCTTGGAATATGTTTGCTTCCAAGTAAGTGAAAATAATTACGCTGATACTTTGCTAATAACGCCAATATCCTCAGTAGTAGCAAAATAATTGTATGTACAGCTCTCAGCAAAGTGTAATGGTGAAGAAGCATTAGAACCAAGAAATCTGGAAAAGAATTGCCTCTTTACTTTGATCATCATGCAGCCAAATTACTGCATAACAGCAGATACCTGCTAAAGGTGAGTTTGTAGAACAGAAATTCTGCAATTAAAAGCCACTAGCTGTGCTCCCTGTTACAAAACCACCAGTGATAAGAAGCAAGCTGTCCTGCACACACAAGTTTAGGCTTTGCATCTCAAATCTCTCTGTTACTTTTCTTATTTAATAATCGCTTCTCCTTCCATTTCCCAGTTAGCCCGATTTTGTTAGCTGTAATTTTGTTTCCTTAAGCAATACACAAAGTTATAAAACCTATGAGAAACAAGTCATGACTCACTGATAAGTTTGAATTACAAAATGAGTTCAAGAGGGCACAGTAGAAACTAACCAGCGTAGTTATTGGGTGGAAACCAATCTTCATTTGAAGTTTTTACAGTAACTGTACAATCTGATCTCATGTGTCAGATTCTTCACTGCTTTCTAACATCTTACCTGTTTTCCTGCTGTGACTTCAACACACAGAGCCTATATTCACCAGTACACTAAATTCGGAATTGAAGAGGAAGATTTCCTGGACAGCTTCACAGCTCTGGAACAAGTTATCTCCAGTTACACCAGCCTTTGATTACATTTTTTAATAGCCTGAACTAGAGCTTTCCTGAAAGAACCCAGCACTGGAAAACCTTCCATCAGCTTCCTGAAGTATATGAATTACTGGACTGTAGCTATTTTTCAGTCTTTTAAGAAGTGTGTGAATCTTACAATAGTAAGAACTGAATAAATGAACATGGGCAGGTATTATTTAATAAACAGCTATTTTTCAAGACATTTGCTATGTACTGTAGCTGAATCTTTGAACATAATTTTTGGCACTTGGGTATTTTTCATACTGAATGTCTATACAGAAGGCTTTTTCTCCAGGCTAAACTCTCAGCATATAAACTATCATGAACTAATATGTGATAAAAATTAAATGTGGGATTGACAGCAGGAGTGAGACGTTCCTGATCCTACAATTTAAATTTTTCATGATTACTCTTGCCCCAAGAATGCTTCAATATTAATAAAAATGCACACTATCAATCAGAATTATTAATCCAAACTCCATATCATTCAAGATATAACAGTGTGCCACCAGTTCCTATAAAGCAAAGCAAGACTTGAATTCTACTTTAAGGACCTTGCCTTTGACAAAATAGCGGAAGTTTGGAACCATCTTTAAAAATAAGGTATGAAGGGCTCTTCATTTTCCTGTCATCCTCAGATTATATTACAGATTGTAATGAATTATATGATTTTCTGGCCATTTTACTGTGCCATGTTGTCTTTTCCCTATAGCATATCAGAGGTCTTGGCTACTTGTTATAGGCAAACCGTAAGTTTAAGCAGGACTACAATTCCTGTGATAATTCTTCCTGTAAAGTTAGAAGCAGGAAGGTTTTTAATTATTTATTTATTTGAACATATCTGGGAGGACATCTCTGGTAGATTTAAGATGTAAAAGCCTGTAATATAATACAATAGATTGCATTATTTCAGAAGTTAAAAATGGGTCTTTTTTTTGCACAGATTTTACCATGACCACAAGGTGGAGCCCCTGTGAAGCTGCTGAAGCTGCTGCCTGCAAACACTGAGCTGCACCAGCCTGGCAGGAGGAACAGAAAGCGATAGCTTGTGAGGGCACAGACTTGGTGCTTATAAACTAAAAGAATACAGTGGAATTGAGGATTCTGTTGTAACACTGAGCTTTCTTCTGCCTCTGTTAGTTCTCACTTCATGGTAGGGAGAGCTTTTGGAATTCTGCCATTCCTCCCCTCATGTCACGCTGTTCTCCCTGTTAATAGAAATAATCTCACTGTTAAATAGGTATGCCAAAGAATAAAAGTGAAAAAATCAGTCTCAAGGGGTTTTCCTTTGACAAGTGGACAAATCTCATAGTTTCCCTTTATGTTTCAGTGTGGTTTCCTGCCAGACCTCTCAGCTTTTAACTAAAGAGGTGAGCACACGCATTGTATGGTGCTAAATACATTGGACGTAAGTGACATGGCCAACAATGCCCATGTAGAAATCTTGCCCTGTTAGAGATCCTGATTTAGTTTTTAAATCTTAAAAAAATTAACAGCGGTAGGTGTAGAACTGACCCTGTAATTCTGCTAGGCTTCAGTTCGAGCACAGTAGACACTATTACTTTTATTTCCTTGCCTGGTTTCATTTACCTCTTCACTTTTGTTCAGGCTAGGTATAGCACCACTAAAATCCCCCCTGGAGCACCTGTTCTCAAAGCAGTTCTGGCACGTGACACCTGGAACAGCAAACAGCCGCCTTGACAAGATTCAAGTAACTGTACAACTGACACTGAAGGAAATAAGTAAGTACTGAGGCTAAGTTCTCAATTGCTCAAATACACCCATAGTAACAGCCCATCACTGGCATGGTTGTGTCAATGTGAGCCTCAATGGATTCTAACAGATTTTACAGTAGCTTATAGACAAGCAATGTTAATCTCTCACGCCTTCCAAAAAAATAAGTTTCAACTGCATGTTAGCAGTAGGGCAAACTTCACTACACATTAGAGTTGAGTCTAGTCCTAGTTCATGGAAAAAAATGACCTGTGTAAATTAAGAGTTACACTGGTGCTTCAACTCAATAGCTGAATCATTAAATATACAGGGGAATTAGAATAATTTGTGGGGGGAAAACAAAAGGGAAAGCAAAGAGGACAAAGCAGATAGGGTAAATATATCTAATAAATATAAAGAACACTTGACGTTTATGACAAAACATTTTGACTATTCTTTGTGCAGACCACAGTACCTAATCCAACAACTTGGCCTGTTTTGCCATCTGTTTCCAGTCAGCTCTGCTGTTTTAGGAGCTCCCTCTCAAAAGCAGAAGACACAATAATCTTACCTCTCCAGCCATACTTCAAGCCGTATGCTGCAATGTAAAATTAGAGTTGTTTGGAAGTTCAAAACTATGTATAACTTTTGTTATATTATTTATGATGGTTTTGGGGGGTTTTCCCACTAAATCACTATCCAACAGCTCAGAGCTGGGGGACCGTGCTGATCCAAAGGCCTTTTCTAGCGTAGTGTTTTTGTTATTTTTAACCATTGTCTCTAACTTAGATATTTTCACAGGAGAAATGGGAGAAAAGATTGCACAAGAAGTTAAGATAAACAGCACAGGCGATTCAAGTCTGCAGGGAACAAAGGGTCAGGAAAGGAGACAGTATGGTGAGGTTCTCCCTCCTCCTTCCTTTAAAAGGCACAGGATGTTTAGCAACATAGAAATACTTTTCCCTACTGTTTTTAACAGATACCAGACTGAAAACTTCTTCTGGTATCAGAAATGAGAGTAGGTAACTCCGTGTCTAGAAAAATGACTAAGGCCCAGGAATGCACACTCTTCCTCATTGTTCCACATGACAGGTAAAAGATTTAAAAAGCTAAAGACAGACAAATCATCTCAGAAACAAGGAAGACAGCAATGTGTTATTGCACTGCTATATCAATAAGTAACTTTATTGCAGAAATAACCTCACGTTATCTCTATGTACTTATAATTCTGAGCATGAAGCAAATACAGCAGGTGCCCAGTGCACCTATGAATGACATCCTCATTTATCCATTCTTTGTAAGTACATTTATTATTTAGCACTTTTAGTTAATGGAGCAGGATATTTGGGATCTTTTGCTTGTTTAAGTTTGATGGCACAATTTGGACCACATTAGGAAACATGGCACACAGCTAAGATGTATAACCCCAGAGCAAAAATTACTATTTCCTTACTTAATCTGTAGTTATATGAAAGCACAGAGGAGGATTCTGCAGCTCAAGGACAGAGCTAGGCCAACAGGTTTATTACTGCTGAACAAGGATATTTCTGTAAGAACTTGTTCACAGTTAGGATTCAGTACTCCTACTTCCATGGGAAAACAGTTTTTGAAAGGAGCAATAGAGGATCACAACCATCAGCCAAATTTTGACAACACAGATTCCTCAAAATTACAAAAAAACCCCAAAAACCAAACCAAAAACCCAAGGAAGTGAAAACAGAAGTGTAGCTATTGTATTAACTGTTCAATCCTTCTCGCTGCCCTGGAGAAGAGATTGGCAGGAATTATTTTAGGCATCTCTAGGCTTCTTCCTGTTAGTGTTTTTCACTACTGGCCTCAGTTCTGAAATTCTCACACCCTTTCCCAAACTAAGCCTTCATTTTCTGATCTATGGCTGGATTACTCTGTTTTTTTCCCCAGGATGTGGAGAGGGTCAAAGTAACAGGAAGTGAATAGCTGTTCTCAAATACTCATTATTTACAATTATATTAGAAGGTGGAGGAATAATTTTCAATTTTATTGATAAAATTACTCATGTAAATAGTCAGAGCCTAGAAAAGGGCCTTTATTGCATTAGAAATTAAAATTAATGAGGCAAACCAAAGGTCAGCACAAGCCAGTGGCTCACTGAGGCAGGAACAACAGAATCAGTGGCCTTGACCTGGCTAGTTTTAGGCAAACTACCCACAGGATGTCCATAAACTGAGGAACAATGCATCAAATATCACTATTGTTTTTTGTAAGGGACAGGTGCAGCTCACTTGGAAGTTGATTCAAGGACTCTAACTATAGCAGACATCTTGAAAAGGATAACTTTTATCTGGCCACAAAAAAACTCTAAAAACAAACCCAAAAATTAACCTGTTAGAAATACTTTAAACATAATAAACCGTTAGGCAAGTGACAGGCCACTAATGTGGTTATAGATACTGATTTGGACTTAAGTATATATTGGTGCTTATAAGGTTAGACTGACTACCAGTACAGAAAGGATAGAGTCTTAGTGTAAATATATAAGGGGTTTTTGAGAGGATTACCTGCACAGATTTACCAAACTGAAACAGCTCAAGATTGAGGGAAAAAAAATCTGTGGTTTCCACAACAACCAGGATTTATTAATAAGAAACAGGGAAGTTATATTCAAATTACCAGCTGATAGGCACAAAAGGATATGGAATAATTGATTTCCTTCTGCATTTGTTAATAAATTTCATATAGATAAATATTATGAAATCTGGGCCAAACATACAAAAGGAAATATTCTCAGAAAGCAAAGCATGCTTCAGAGAAGTTTGCGTTGTGCTGGACACCACTTTAAAAACTGCCCAAGAATCATCAGGAATGTGATTCATGGATCTGAAATGGTACAAAAAGCTTTCAGAAGGAATTGAGCTGCTGCCTTTCCTCTGCTGCTTTCAAGGGCAGCCCAACCACAGCTTTACCAAGGCAGCAAATTCCAGCGTAGCTTCCTCATCAAGCCTCCTGCTTCTGGCTTCCTACCCCACCTCTGCCCACGCTCCAGAAGCACGGCCTGGACATTCAGACAGCTTTTAGCTCCTCTGTATGTAAAGCTGATAATCCTGAATTTCAACTATAGAGCCTTTCCGGCTCTTTCAGTCAAACCCGAAGTTCACAATGGTCCCTCCTGATTTCACATTGTATGAATCCTCTCCCTCTGGACAGCCACTTCCCCTCTACCCGGGTGGGGTAATGAGTCACCTACCTCCGTGAATCAGCAGGACCTGCTTAACCCTTTCACAGAAGCACAAACAGCTGCAAATGGGGTGGTGGTTCAAACAAATGTTACTGCCAGCCATAGAGAGCACACTGGGAAAGGTGAAGAGAGCCTGAAATAAGAGATCAGAGAAGCTGCTTCTGATCAGTAGGAAACTTAAAGGCAATGTTTAGAGGTATAAATGTGTTCCAAGGTCATGGAAGAAGTCTAAATCTTAACCCCATGGTTCATACAAACCAGAGAGATTCTAAACAGTGAGACTTCTAAGAGAGTCTGGTGGTATAAAACAAAGGCACAGGCCTCTGTACTTACCTGTTGGTTGCAGAAACCTTCTTGTCTGTTAGTCTTAAAAGGAAAATCTTTAAAATGTGCAGTGTTATACCATAAGATAGAGAAATAAGTAAAATCGCTGGGCCAAGACTACTAATTTAAAAAAGCAGTAAGTAGAGAAACTAACTAAAATAAGCCACTGGTTAATACAAAAAACCACAGACTAAACATTGCTTGAGCTTCAGTGAGCTAGTTTCACTAGTTACATGAAAAAGAAATACCATCAGATATGGTGTATTTGCATTTAAATTGGTCTTCTGCAAAAATGATTATTGTCCGTATTTGGTTACATGTACAGTGTAATGTTTGTTTAAAGGCTCACAAAAACACACTTCAGTTGCCTGAGAATGGTGTAATTGTGGTCAGATGGCATGATTTAATTTGAAATTTTGCCCAGCAGTCTCCAATATGTAATAGATGATTTACAGGAGCATGTAAGCAGAACACCACTGAAGGAGCCAAATGGGACACACACTTATCCCACACACTGAAGGTGTAATAAAATACTGACTCTGTGCTTGGCTGGCAAGGGTGGCTGGAGCTGTTCATTGTAATAGCCTCACGAAGTATGGTGAGAGCTGGGCAGTAGTTCAGAGCTACTGCTCTCCAAATGGCCCAGAACAATACTGAGTTCAGGAATACGTATTTCCATGTCAGAATGCTTGCTGCTGCCTGTTATGCATTTCTGCCACTTGCAAAGAAAACACTGGGAAATTTCCTCTCCACCCCACTTCGGGCAACTTCAGCCTCGGTTACTACCTGATTCCAAGTCATGTGGTCAGCAACTGTATTTAATATGCAGTTCTTTGACAATGTAAGCTAGCAATTTCTCCTCCCTAGGCCAAATTTTGGTGAAGAAATCTAATGCAAAAAAAACCCCCAAACAGTCGAAAACAAACTGGGCAACTGATGAACAAAAATCCAATTAGATACTCTTCTCACAAAAATAAAGCCTCTGTTCCCTTCCTCCCAGATTCTTGCATTATTTTCCTCTATATTTAGTCAGGCTTTGCCATAAAACTAGTATTTCTACAGTGAAGTAAGGTCCTTTCCAAGCCTAACTGTTCTATGGTTCTATATAAAAAAATAGATACAACCTAATGTGTGCTGTGAAAGGGGAGCTCAATTCTTCAATCACATTATAAAGGAAACCTGAAATTGCTTTAGTACACAGGGTCCTGTTCAAACTGAACAAAACTCCACTCAACAGGCCTGAACTTGTCCAAAAATCACTGTGCTCCAAGGACAGACACGGCTACAGGAGGACTGAGAGGAAAAATAGCAGAGCCAGCTACGACTCTTAGGATCAGCTCTGCGAAACACTTTGACACTTTCCTTACTCACTTAATTAGAATGATCCTGTCTCAGTCACAGCTGAAATCTGTTGCCAAAGGATAGCACAGGAGATTTCCACACTTCCCTTAAAAACACCAGGCTCCTCCCTGGCAGCCCTAACAGCTTCAGTTCATGCACAAATGCTGCAGTGTGATTTGCCAGGGGTGGTTGTGCAAATGCAGAAGTGTTTAAGGCAGGTTTATGTGGAAGTTAAGGAAGAGAACAGAATGAAAAACAATTGCATTAGCACAGATGTAGTGAAAATACTGCTTTGAATTTTTTCTTTTGGGATCTGCAACTTTGAACTTCACTAAACCCTGTCCTCAGGCATCTTAAAAGTGTCTCTCTTCATTGCAGCTCTCCAACTATTGTCTTATGCAACACACATGGCTGCATGTGACTGTACGTCACAACAGGTCAGCTGCACTGAGATGAAACATAAAAATCAAGGAATCAGAGAAATTAAACTGGCTGTGAAAATATAAAAACTATCACAGCTCTTAAGAAAACAGCTGCAACAAGTGAGGCACTGAAAAGCATGGTTTCTGAACAGGGAGATTGTGTGAACATGGCTACATTTGTACAATGTTGTAAACGTGCATTATCTCTTTATGCATGTCCCATTTCTTTCAGAGAACAAGAAGAAATACTGAGCACATAAACCTGCTGTTTTGAGCCTTTTCAACAAATTGGAAGAACCCAAGAGATGTGCAGCCTCAGAAAAGACAGAGTCCCTTAACACTCACATGGTTTCTACATATAAGTGTAAGCCTCACACAAAGTATTTGTTTCAGTTAGTATGTATGCATTTATGTTAGTATTTATATGGTTAGTTAGCAGCAGGTCCTGTAAGAGAATTGCCAGTTCCTTTCCTGACAACATGGAAGGAAAGCAGAGGTGCCACAAGGCCATTGCATGCAGATAGAACAAGCTTTGGGAAACATATCTCATCTCTTAATAATTGTTGTATACTTTGCAAATGGTTTGAGGCAGAGTTTAACCTCCCCAGGCACATGGGGCAGGGGTGGTGCCTCTGCTCGAGTAGGTCAGAGCTCTGGCTGATGCCTTCAGCCGGATCGATGCCACCTTCCAGTGAAAAGGCTTTGGACCTTAGAAACGTCATGCAGATCAGCTGGTACCCAAGTAGGGTAACAGGTGACTACCTAAGATAGATGTCATTGATTTAACTGTGGTCACACCCTTGTGTAAGAGCAGGCTAATGAACAAACGCTTCAATGTGGTTCATAGAATTTGCCCAGCTCTTGAGTTATCTTTGAGATAACTGCAGTATTTCATATACGAAAAAGCAGCGAAGTGACACACTACTGAGGCCACAAGGAAACGTAAAGTTCAGACCACCTCTCATCAAGAGACAGAATCAGACCTGTGTGGCCTGCTCTGTCACATTAGCATTAAAAAAACCAAACCCATCCAAACAACAAAAGCAGAAGCCAAACCCCAAACTGGTGGATTCTGCATTAAAACATGTGCCCTAACCACACAGCCCTTCCCTCGCAGGACCCCTCAAGCCCAGCAGTCACTAGAGAAAAATCAACTTTTTACAAGGACAGAAAAGCCATTTCAGAAGCCATCAGAGAAGGGTGTGGCTTGCAGGGCAGTTACAGGACCAGGGAACAACAGAGGGAGCTGACAAGTCCTCTCTCTTGCCTTTCACCAGGAAATAGCAGCTAGTTTCCTTATTACCAGCTGTCTGGGCAACTCATTTAAGCTTCTTGGGAAACCAGAAGAACAATTAAACTGGGAGTGACTCCCCTGGAGATGCAGCACACTTGCTTACCCATATCTGAACAGCTCGTCAAAGGAGGTTTAAAGATGATTTAATGATTTAACCTTTGATTTAATGCTAATGTAGTCAATGCTCTTTGAATCATTCCATGAGTGGACAGTAACAACAAAAACCCCCTCGAGCACAGTAAAGAGCAGTGTTAAAGGCTCTAACTAAAACAAAGCTTGGTCCACTGAGCAGGTTCACCTTTGTTTAACCACAACTGAACATTGGTTGAATGACTTCACAGCTCAACAGCCTCCTTACGTTAAATTCAGCACACAGCAATCAATCGTCAGCTCCTTCTGAATCAAAATACTGTTTTGCACAATTCCTGACACATGCCAAGAAGCCCATTGGAGATCTCTGGGCTCTTCCTGTTTGCTTGTACCTAGGAGGTGATATTTTGGGCATTGGATGACAGTTTCTACATCTGAACTCCTTTCCTTAACAACAGACCCAGGTTGTTCTCGCCTTTCCCATTCCGAAACATTGTTTTGCTGCTTGTTAATGAAAGCTGAGCAGTACATCAATAATCCAGTGAAACGGATAAAGAAAGAAACACTTCATGCCCGCAATTAGACACTTGAATTAGGGAAGTCACAGCAAGCTCAAAGAGGTTTTCAGTATAATCCTTTTAAAAATGAGTTTGCAAAAGCCTATGCAAATATTTACCTTCATTACACATTAGCAGGGTGTTCACAGGGAAGGCGATTGCTTCACTCCCTGTGTCCTGAAGGCTGCAGCAATCCTCCACTAAAGCCTCACCTGGACCCCCTGATCTCAGCGAGGGGACAGCCCAGCAGGAAGCCCTCCCTGGCTACTACTCTCCTGCTTTCACACTCTACACAGCAATTTGCAGAAGGCTGAGCCAAGTACTTACTGTTTTTTCTTCTTCCAAAAAATAAAAATTACAGAAAACACACCCCTAGAATTTAAATCTCAGAAGAGCAATTTCAATTATCTTACATATAATTACATTCAACCTTTTAACTACTGATTACAAAGTGTTTTTTCACCACGTGCTTCAAACAAAACAGAATTCCTTTCACCTCCAAGGAACACACCCAATCACCACTTATTTTTACACCTGCAATCAATTTTGTTCACTAATATTTATATGTGTGCTTGATAATCAGGGAAACATGCACAGTATTTGTGCTTGCAGTTCACACTGCAGAGGCTGATCCTGACAAATTAAATAATGAAGCCCAAAAGCACAGCAGGGAAGGACTTTCTGGAACAACATTAAGCCATCTTCAAGTATTAATGACAAGTGTTTTTTAGCATGAACAGGCAGCTGGATGATTTCACAGGGAGCTGCTTTAACAAGAAACACAGGGTGACACAGTGGTGGAGGTAAGGAACTACAAACAGTGACAGGGAGCAGGAGGTTTCCCGATGGTTTCGACTGAGCCGAGGGAAGCCTGGAACTGGATGATTTGCCCTGACATGGCCTGTGGTAGTGTCATAGCTCAGCTTGGCCCAGACCAGTGTGACCCTTTTAACTTTGCTTACATCAGCACTGTTCTTGCCCTGATGGGGTATGCAGTGCAGAGGGACGTGGCTGTGTGCTTATGTCTCACACAGCCTTCGAAGCACACTGTTGGTGAGGCACAACTCACAGGTCAGCCAGTAAGCAAGCAAGCAGAGAATTAGGAGGCCAAGCTTCCATCCTGCCTGTCCTCAGCCTGGATGGGCTTCTCTGAATTAGGCTGGCAGCACGGCCAGCTTTCTGCTTTGCTTCCTATTTACAGGGCGCCTGTGAACGCAGAGATTTAGCCATGTTCCACAGGAGAACAGTCTAAAATAAATCTCTATCACCTCAAAGTCATCTTTGATATTTAACCAAACGTTAGTTATTACCAAGGCTGTTACTTTCATGTGGTTTTTAGTCATTCCAAGGGGAAAAAAGCACAATACTTTAATCAGTGTCTAAACACAATCAGCTAAAAATAGTGATGATCTGTACCGAGATTGTTTCTCATGCAGCACAGCTCACTTTGGGTTTTTCTCTAACACACTTTAAACAAGATGATTGACTGCATCCAACGTGTAACTGAAAATAAGTAGAACGAAAGCAAACTTTGGATTGAGGGAGCAAAATACATGTTTTCAAATGAAATCTTAAAGGCTCTGGGACTCTCTCTAAAGCTACAAAATGCAATTACAGATGTCTCGTCTAGATTCACACTTACTGTAGAATGCCTGCGACAACAAATTTCACAGCGTAACTACCAAGCTCAATATATAGAAATTGAAACAATGCAACTGAAATAAACACCAGGAAACAGTTAATTGTTTATTTAAACAACCATAAAACTATCCATTTGCAAATCTCATTAGGTTTGTATAACTTTCATTTCTATTATTTTTTATCTTTTACCGAGTCTTATTATCTCCCAGCATCCAAACAGGTAGAAGCGAGTAGAATGACCAGTCCCTTCTTTAAATAGTGTTAGAAAGCTTCAAAATAACAGCGCAGCTTATTGGGATGGACACATACAAACAGGAGTTGCAGAACAATATATATATAGATTTTGCACTCTATGTATGTAAACGTGTTGAAATAAAAGTGGGAGAAAGCTTTCAATTTCTCAGGTGATTTTTCAGTAGGCAAGGAGGCAGAATTATAAGGAGACTGCTAAAGTATTTAGAAAGATAGAGTTTGTTTTCTTTTTAACTACTGTTACACAGTCTCCTCATTTCAATCTGACAGCATGCAGGGACCTCAACATGGCAAAAATAACATTTACTCTCATGAAAGGTTTTAAAACTCTATCAGAACTGTGTGAAATAAATACCAGTGTTCCTAAGGTGAACGGCAGGTTGGAGATAAAAAGCACTAAAACTGGAGAAAGGAGCAAACAGCTTTCACTGAGCCAAGTATCCTGAAGAAAAATTAAACAAACAGCTATAAACTGCTGACATGACCTCCTAGAGTGCAAAATTAAAGTTCTAGTACACTGAA
Organism: Nestor notabilis; assembly: GCF_000696875.1. Lineage (NCBI taxonomy): Eukaryota > Metazoa > Chordata > Aves > Psittaciformes > Psittacidae > Nestor > Nestor notabilis. The sequence goes on along the minus strand of NW_009941261.1, from coordinate 68,033 downwards.
AAAAGTAAAGTATCAAATAAAGCTGCAATTTTTTGGATCTGTTCTACATTATTGTCAAAGACTGTATTTAGGCCAAAAAATGAAAAGCTGCTGGTGCCGTGATATAAGAAATTCTGTTCATCTTTTAAAAAACAACAGGAACAAGCAACCAACCTTTGTGCTTTTAACTACCGTGTACTACCTCCCAGCACTCACTCAGAGCTTCAGATACTTAAATTTCCTCTAGTCAGCAGCTCTGTTGCAAGATGTCCATATTAAAAGCCTCCCCGTTCATTCAGTAACTTTGAAGTTAAATATGAAGCACACAGGAAAAACTTTACAAACCTCACACACAACTGAGATGAAAACTTTAAGAGGTGTGTCTTAGGCAGACTGCTGTGCTGTGTGACTGCTGAACTCATTCCCACCTAAACTGAAACACATTTATATGCTGTTGATGTTCAATGAAAACAGTTGGAGATGGATGAGCAAACGGTCAGATGAAAGATACCAAAATGTCAGACAGCCTACCGACTGTTGTTGCCATGAGATCCAACAGTCAACATCAGTCTGATAAGCTATCCGACAGGATGGTACAGCCATGGAGATGTCACGACGGTTGGCAACACAAGAGGACATTCAGGTGGGATTGAACAAAATACGTATTTCTCACCCCTTGCTCGAGATCTGCCCTAACGTGCTGTGGGGCTAAACCCAACTTGAACAGGAGCAAGCTCTAACCTACTTTATGCTCATATGCCACCTTTTGATCACACTAATTGAAAGTAAAATGTTACTTACCCCTAGGATAAAAATAGAAAACAACAGTTCAGAAAGTGTTAAAGTAATGAGCTGAGTACAGCAGCAGTGGAATGGACATCTACTTACTATGGGAGGAAAGATCCATTTTGATATTAGTTATGTTCATGCATGTTAGAACTGGAACACACACTGATTCAGAACAACAATCTAAGGATATCTGACTCCAGAAGCCTAAGGTGAAGGTTCTCTAAGGTTCTCTGCACCATTGCTGGGTTTGACATCCAATCTGTTTTCAGTTGGAATCTTTACTCTACCTCCCTCTCTTCTCCATTGCCCACAGTGCTGTGATTGGTGGCAAACATCTGAGAAGAACTTAGGGTAACAAGTACTGCTATTTAACGTGCCTGCTTTAACCAGTGAGCCGTGCTTCAAGCAAGTGATAGCCTTTCTACTTCTTTCTGTTACGTAAGAAGTTCTTAAGAAAAAAGAAAAAACCAAAAAAGAACAAAGGGCTTCAGCACCGTTTGTGCAGGCAGGGTGAGGAAAGCATGCAGTTCATGGGATTAAGGCTCAATAAAGAAGCTAAAGAAACTGAGCATACAGAAGTGGAGAGGGAAAGAAACAGCTTCAAAAGACTGACACAAGAAATTCTGGAATGATCAAAGATGACTTTATAAAGTTTTATCTTAACTTCATTCTAAATATACAGAATAAAAAACGTCAGCTTCAGCATTTTGACATCAATCATCTCTGCGAACATCATGAAGGTAAGAGGGTGGCTTTTTCCAACTGAGAGCACGTGCAATGCAGCGGGACACTGGAGGGTTCAGCTGAAACAGCCTTACCACGAGAGACATGCAACAGTTTGTATCCAACCTGTGTTCATTTATACACATTTTGATGGTCTTGAAAGTTATGGAAAAAGCAAACCAGCCACCCGTCAAAATCAAAAGTTACCTTTAGGTCAGCCTGAAGTTAAACCAGGGAATGGAGAGTATTAAATCATCAGGTTTGGAAAGAATTTGGATGGACATTTGTGTTAAACACCATTTAACATCACATTGTCCATCCCATGTAATACAGCTCGGACTCGTAAAGCATTTATACCTTACCTTAACATTCATAAGTTTGTCAATGAAACGTTTGCTCTAATATCCAAATTACTTTCAAAATTAAATAAAAACTTGTTATAGTTGAAAATGAATGTTAAAAAGTTTTCCCCCATTTTGAATAATGCTGATTTTTAAATATATGGAAAGATGTGTCATTTTTCATGTCTGCTAAAACCCATTCCAGGGGTTTTTTTCCAAGCTCATTTGGTTTTTTCTTCAGAGTACATCTTCTGTTGCAGTCGTTTGGCATAGCTTTGGGCCATGGAGTTGATTATAGATAAGATAAAATAACAAACCATGACAATCACCAGTTTTTCAAACATCCAGGATAGCCAGTTTTCCCCCTGAAGAGACAAAACAGAAGGAGGAAAATAAAGATGAGTGGAAAAGCTCAATGGAGAATTCTCCATTTTCTGGGCACAGGGAAAAGTTTTTACTGTGTAATTTATTAAATTAAAAACAGGAACCAAGTGCAAGCTGACAGGATTCCTGCAGGTCCCTCTATAAAGCTGACTTTAGTCCCTTGAAAGACAATGCAGGCGGGCTTGCCATAGACACTGCAGGGCAGATGACAAATCCTTGATCATTACTAGTGTCCTCCTGAAGTGACTTAGTATTCCTCGTATTGTTTTGTCTTCGCTAACAATTCATAGAGTTCAGAATTAGCAACTCCTGACTGTCATTCCCTGTCATGGTCATTGCAAAGAAAACAATAAGGTCGTTGGTTAATACTGTTTTTTTTCTAAACTGCATACACTGTGTTATCTTCCAATTAGGGTCCGATTCTTCAGGCGTCACTAGAAGTTAATGCGATAACCCCGCAGTCCCGCTTCCAGCGTTTTCCATGGCTACTCCTTTATTGGGTTTTGTCAAAGGAGGGCAGCAATGCACTACATAAAAATTACTTTAATGTGCCTAAAAGGAATCTGCATATTTAGTTATTCTGGCCTGACCCTCCCTAATTTAACCTCTTTTGTGATAAGAAATGGGCAAAGAAATGTTTATAAGAGCTACAAGGATTAGATGTGAAATGTGAATTAATGGATTTTATCTCAAGATGCCTCAGTAGCCTGAGGAATTTCAAGTCAAAGGTGCTCTGATCCCAGGAAACATTTAGAGTATGTTTTCTAACAAGTTCTCCCCCCCCCCCCCCCAGTTTGGTGGTTTGGTTTGGATTTATTTTTTCTTTGGGTGGGGGGAGGGTGTTAATACTTTTTTCTTTTTTTCCTGTAGGAAAGGGGACTTCTGCCCCTTTGTACTGGCTCTAAACACCCAATTTTTCTTTCCCTTTCAGACACAAAAGGTGTGGGGATTTTGTTTCTCTTATTGGCCATTAAGCCATGGATCCCACTGGCTTCTGAAGTACTGATGCCGAAGTTTATTGCAATGTTTTTCTGCTTAAACTCATCTTTCAAAATAGGCAGCTAAGATAAGGCAAGACATGTGACTGGTCTTGCTTTATTGTTTTCTTTTTACTTCCAAGAGGTTTAAGTCCAGTTGCACACATTACAGTACTAGTTTTAATTCCCAGGTTGCTTCTAAAATGAGATTTTAAGCTATTCCCTGGGCCATTGCCAGTCGTTGAAAACAAGGATCAAGAGTTCCATCAGTAAACCTGACAAGTCAAAAGACAGCCAGAGAAGGGAAAAAAATACATGGGGAGGGAGGCAGAGAGGTTCTTACCTGCGGCACGCCACTGTCAGATCTGTGGTGAAGTTTTATCCTCTGAGCTTCCAAATATTCTTGAAATGGCTTCTGAAGAGAAGGACCTATACTTGGAATAGCACTGATGTAAAGTTCATCCCACAGAACAGGACAAAATAGGGGAGAAAAAACAAAACAAAACAAAAACAGAAAAACAAAACCATTGGTTTTTCTTTTCTTTTTTCTTTTTTTTTTTTTTTTAAACTTACCACTTTGACCCAACCAGAACAAAGTTCAGTCTGAGCCAGAGCTCAGAGGGGCATTGCTACAGGAGAAAAGAGAGAACCACGCAGTAAAGCGCACTTCATCTTTTTGATGCATCTGAAAGGGATGCAATTCCCCAGATCCTTAAAAAGTGCTTAAAAAGAAAAGTATTTCAGAGCAAAGCAGTGACAAAGCACTGCTGGTTGCACAGAAAGTTGCTGTGAGCGAGAGCATTTCCTTAAAGCCAGGGAGAGGCCAGCTGAGGCTGTGCACTGGTGCAGTGCTGAGAATCAAATGAATGACTTCTGAGAAGTCCCACATTTATCACCAGCAGTTCCTGTAAGAACTGGTTTGAACCGATTAATAAGGAAATGACTTGTGCTTGTGTCATCCCTCGGTTAAAAAAGAAACTGCTCGCCCTATGACTTGCCCCTATCTTCTCCGAGGAGACGGCCCCTTTCTCAAACTAAGTCCTTATTAGGACAATCTGTGCGTCATCCTTACCCAAAAAGAATGCATTAGCAAATTCTGCAGGCACCTCCCACAAGTCAGTGATTAACAAAGGAACAAAGAAGGAACTATGAACCCTGTTCTGAATCATGCCATGGTTTATGGCAGATGACTTGCACAAAAGCTACAATACGTTACTGAACACCTTGTCCTTAACATTAACGTTAAAAAGATCACACATACATTTTTGGCAATAGGAGCCCCCTCCTGCCTGTGTGGCGGGAAGGTGCTCCCACCGGACAGCCTTGCAGCAGCTTCCAACCTCCATTCTGCAAACACCAGAGCCTGCCCAGGCTCCACCAACACCAACCTCAGTGCTCTTCCTGAAATCTACACATTGTGCCCTTGAGCAAGTCCAAGGAATTTGACTAATTGTCAGGACACTTAAAAACGCACCAAACAGAAGAAATTAGCAGTAGCAACACCAGGAGCTGAGTGGGCGTGGTGAGAACAGCCGCACAGTTTAATTATAAAGAAATTAATACGGTCCTCTACATTCCAAAAAAAGGGGAAGACTCTTAATCTCTAAATTTCAACCCTTCAGTTTCAGATCTCTATATACAACTGCTTCAGGGAGGATTGAGTAAAACACACTTCAAACACCAAGACGCACACAGTTTTACACACTCATCTCCTCTGCGAGTGACTGCAGGAAGGACACAGCCACTAAAATGATTTTCCTCAAGGCTCCTGATGCGACACCATCTTCCCTTTTCCAGGCTAAAGCCCAGTTAAAACCCCACAGCTCTACTCTTAAGAATGCATGAAAACGCACAGACTGAAGCAACACCACAGCTCACTCTCCTCCACTACCTCCATTTCCTTCGATAGCCACAGGCAAGGAATTTATCTGAACATATTTACAAGGAAAACATTGCTTCGCTCATGATTCACCATCATGATGGTACAAACGGGTGAGTAAATCCTATGCCTGCATTGGTAAAATTTCAGGGGAAAAAAACCCAACAAAAGCCAAGCAGAGACCAAAGTTCACGTTTTACACAAGAGCACATCAACTTTGACAAAGGATTTCCAGTGTGTCAGCACCATCCCTTGTGAAGCTGACTGTTCCTGGTAAAACTCCCCGTGAGTCGCTCATCGGTCGGAGCCACAGTTTTAAGAGTTACACTTTGAGGCTTCTTTTCTTTTTCAGATGACACTCGGATGCCTGGAAAAGCGACTGAAAGGTAATAGTTTACTTTGAAACTTCTGCATGGTTATGAAATGAGGAATATTGAAATGATGAGAGATGAATGATTAACAGAATGGTTTGTTGCTCAAACGCCTCCATTTTTTTCTGAAAACCGAAGCACATCAGTGCCCAGTTAACAGCTGAACAAAGCCATGAAACCCAAGCTCTGATAGCGTGAGGAGATCCTGGGCAGCAACACCCAATTTCACCATTTTTTTCACTAAAAATATTCAGTTTTTTCTCTTTTCCCTTTGTGAGCATTAACTAAAAATTAAGCACACAACAGGCATTTTAAAAAAGCTATTTTGAAGAACTGAAAGATCCTAAATGCAAGGACCTTGCCTTCTAAAACTGCAGTATTTTGCACATCCACAGAGACTTTAACACTGAAACAAAATGTGCGTAAATTTAAATAAGGAGTAAAATGAAGCAGACTAAAGTCTAGGAAATAATGAATCCACAGCACGAGGAATAAAATTCTTGAAGTCCCATTTCAGTGGGACAATATTGGTCACTTGTACTCTTTTAACAGAAGTCAGTAATTTCATCAACCAGCTAAAGTATGTGTGACCTAATATCCAAAGTGTAGACATAATCTTACATCTTAAAATCATAATCTTACACCTAATCTTAGACTTAGAGCTAAATCTTAAAAATCAGGTTTCATTTTATTTAATTATGAACCAGCAAGTGTTTTTTCCCCTGCAGACCTAGTGAAGTTGAACTCACTAACCCTGTTCTTACCAAAGGAGGAGAGGGAAGACTTCTGTGCACATTTTCAGGGGTTACACTGAAGCCAGATGCAGGTACATAGGCAGAAGGGTCAGATCTGCATCATAATTCTGTGCTGCTTCGCAAGGACTTCAAAAGACAGTTTCAGGAGTATAGATGCAAACCACAAGCCTATTTACACATCCGACTTCAGAAGGGAAGATGCAGGAAGATAACCCTGTTTGTCAAATAATCTCAAACCAATTCCTTGCATTTTTCTTTGAGAATCAAGCCTATTGTCTTTAAAATAAAGATTAGGAAAGGATAAGAAAATAAAAGGCCCTTAATGCACAGCAGAACTTTGCTCTTACACACTTTGGGGGCTCTATCTGCCAAAACAAAACACACAAGAAAACCCCCAAACACACAGCCTGCTGCCCCTTCTTATAGGCTTGAAATGAAGGTCTGGGCAAGCTGCTTAAGGGCTTCAGCTTTAAAAAGGTAAAAAATAAAATAAAAGGTCATTCACTAGAAGTTGTTCCTCAAAATAAGCCACGAAGTAGGTGGCACTAGTTGCTATCCTTGATATTAATCAATTTTGCAGTTAATCAGCAACAAGGATGCACTCCTAGAAGGAGCGGTGCTTTTCTTGTGTACCCTGTCCTTTCACCAAAATTTACTTGACAAGCAAAGAAAGTTGCTGCAGTTTTACCTTAAGATTCAGAACGAATTGCTTTGGATTGTTTACGGCGTGAGGGAAAAAAACTCTGAAGACATTCTGATTAGGAGGAAATTTTTGGAACAGTGACCACTAAAACACCATTCTTTGTTTGAATTCATCTGCTGAAATCGAATGCTTCACACGGGGTTGAAACTGAAAACAGACTTCCAAGAAATTGTACCAGCTTTTGGTCCAGCCTAAATCCAGTAAAATTATCACATTTCAGTAAAAAACATTACTTGCATTCTAACACTCCAACATACACTCATTAAGAATTCAGCTCCACTGAACAAGACACTGCTGAAGCATGTTTTCAGAGTATTACCTGGTATTTGTAATAAAACGGATGCATCTGATTTTGTTTTGATTTTTTTAATTTAAAGCCATGATTTCTACTCAAATGAAAGATTGTATAGCTTTTTTCCCCCACCCCAACAAATAACCCCAAATTTCATGTCTCTGAATCACCACACATGGAGATTCAGCAAAGTTGCTCTAGGATTCATTTAAAAATTACACCCTCTATGTACAGACTTTGACAGTTTGACTTCTAAAGCTTCTATTCCAGTTACACCAAACCTGTGTTGTTAAAACACACTGTGCAATGTATTAATTTGCTTTTCAAAGAATGTCTGTCAGCACCTGAAAGTCTCCAGTCATGAAGTGGCAGGAAAGATTTTCGGAAACTTGTTTTTAAGAGAATCTTTGGAACTACAGGCAGGAGTTTTCTCAAACACATGTGGATGAAGCACCAAACCAAACGGAGGGAAAACAAGAAATAAGTATTTCCCTATGTTAGTGTAACAAAAAGTTATTCAATACAGTCCACTGCATTTTTATTAATACTAAAAATACTTATTTAAAATGATTCTATCCTGATATTTGCACTTTTGAAAGGCATGTTTTTAATCTTACAAGATCTTTGGGAGCAGAGGTTACTCTTGAGTTACTAAAATTTCATAACCTTTGTTTTTAGAATTGTGAGCAGTCAGGTAATTAATTACAGGCTGTGCTAAATGCTCAAGTACAGATCTCTATCAAATGCTGCATTTTAGTATCATTGCACTAATATTTCACTAAAAAATGTACCAGTCCGTGATGTAGGATATAAAGTTTCCCTCTTATAAACACACACATGTGCACTTGCCTACTTTTCCAGAGTGAAAAGTTAGATTTAGCAAGTATTTGCAAGGAGCACCGAAGCTGCCGTTGCAGACCCACCTTTTAGAAACATAAATATGATGGGGTTTACTGCTAATTAAAGTTGCACATTTGTAAAAGGCCTCTTGGAGCCAGTAATGATTAAGCAGCCGATTAACTCTCAGCAGTTTTTAAAGGCCAGTTATTCTGATGGAAATTAAAAATGTAAATACCAACTTCAGCACCATTCAGTTCTGAGCTTTATACCTCCTCAGCAGCTCACAGGAACAACTGGAATCAGTCCCACTGATCAAGAAACATCAAGCACAGCAGGTTTAAAAACATGCAAGTTATTTTATCATTGAAATAATGATCTGAAGGGAAATGAGAAGTGCCAGAATGGAAGAGATTGTGCAAACAAGCTGCCAGGGTGAAGCGCACCGAAGCCCTGCTTAGAAAGGTGATGCAATATTGAGTCACAGACCCATTTTATGGATGATCTCTGGAATATCCACAGCTGTTAATTTGGAAAAAACCCCAACATTTAACTGTTAACACGGGGACTGGTGGTGTCGGACTGCCTGGCATGCATGCTCTGTCCTTTCCAGACCCTCCCTGGGTCTGGGGACAAACAGCATCGTACACATTTTGCTCAGATTCAGCTATTTGGGCTACAGAAAAACACCCTTTTAGGAAATGTCAGTGCTACAATTCAGAATGACACAGCAGTGAACAGAGAAGCAAACCAGGAGGAAACCAGCATTGTGCGTTTGGTTCTGTCCACACAAACCCTGCACACATTCAGCATCTCAGGGTCCTGCTGCCCCAGAGCAAGCGTGGCCGAAGGCCAGGGATTATCTCCTTCTACAAAAAAGGGAGTTAAGTGGCAGTGAAGAATGTGACAAAGGAAGGAGGGAGCGTGCTGGGCTGGAGTCTTCCTGCACCTCCAACTCTCTTTTTAATAGTGTCTTTAAAGCAGACTAGCTCCTGACAGCTAGGCCAGAGGGCCGGAGCAAAGGCTTCCACCTTCCGAACAATTACGCAAAAGGTCACTAAATCATCACACCCAACACCCATTCCTCCCACAGAGTTTCTCTGGTTTAGATTCACATTTCTCCATTCCCCTGTAAGAACGTAAGAAAAATCCATCCCACAGCTCAAAACCAATTTGAAGGCATTTGGTAAGAGGCGCCGTACTTGGGTATTTCAGCCATCCCTCCCTCAGAAGAAACTGGTAGTTTTGTTCCAGCACGGAAAGTTGATGATTTTAGAAACCATTGAAAAACAGATTCCAACTGAAATATTTTTATGCCACTGGACAATCAGCAAAGCTCATTAACTTGCACCCTGTGCTCAGTGCACAGAGCACCTTTCTTCCTGCAAGTTATCTGAACCCTCAGTGGTTAATTTTTTTCCAGACAGTGATCTAAACGGGCTTAACGGTTAGTATTTTAATGAGCTGTCATTTCCTGCGCTGATAAAGATTCTCACAGTATTTAAACCATCCATTTCCCCGAGGCTCCACCAACACTAAGGACCCGACAGTGACTCAGTGGGCCTCTGGCTCCCTGACTCAGCTCCACACTGATGCTGCAAGCAAACCTGGACCGCGGCTCAGGGAGAGCAGCCGCAGCAAAACTTGGGCTCCCCGGTCACCCAGGGAGTAACGACAGCCTCCGGCTTCCATCCCCATCCCCGCCACTTCGGCCTCAGAACCTTTGGTGAAATTGAGATGTTACCTGCGTTCTAGTGGTCTAAAACTGCAGAAAATAAATCTGGTTCATGGTCAGGATCAACAGAAACATTTTTGGGGGTTAAGAGGCTATGTGGCGGAGTCACTTGCTTTATGAGATGAAGAAAGAAAATATCTTATTTGAAGATTACTAAACTACAATCGGTACATGTTTGACGTCATTTTTACCTTGAGCCATGCTCCAATACCCACGTTAACCAAGCTGCCTGCAGAACTGGGGTTTTTTTTTTGTTTTTTTTCTCTGGGACGTTCTGTTATGTTAAAATCAAGGCTTTCAAAAACAGGAATTGCAACATCTCTGAACTGCTGGTTCAGCCCTGCTCAATATTGCTCTTTGTAAGGAAACTTCTATTTGGGTTTTAAAGATGTATTTTTGAACATGATTTGTAATAAAAAAAGTTTGCTTGTTTGGAGTTAAATCCTACAGGCCGTTTGCAAATAAACCTTTATAATTCTTAAGTGATCCACTGGAAGGTATTCAACACCAAAGCTACTCATATTTCATCTACATCTGCGTTCCTTTCAAGGCACTAAAGCCTTTTTTGTGCAGACCTAATCTATTGTGTAGAGGGTGTATTATGAGGGCACAGTCCCACAGGTTTCTGATATACTTGTGGGAAGAAAGCTGTTGATTTATTATGCCAAGAAACATCAGGTGTACTAGTATAACCTCCCAGCAGCAGTTCCCTGAGACTCCGCAGTCACTGCTCAGTTATCCATGTTCTCAACACTTCAGGTTATTTGTGGTTGAATCCTACTACACAGGTTTTATTTTAAATACCGATCAGAACCTCTTTTCCAAAGTCTCTGCTGAAGAGGCCAGTTAACAGGGTATGGACTGGCACACATGTGAAATCAAGGTCCACCCAGCCAGAAGGAGTGACTGGCAGATGGGGTCGGGCTCCTTTGCAGGGGGTATGCCCAGAGCAGAGCGACATGAGGCAGTGAAGATGGGCACTGGCCATGCTCTGCAGTCAACCAACCCCTGATGGAGGCCCCCAACCCACAGGCACAATGCAAACCCGAAAAAGGCCTCATCCCACTCCAGGCCAACTGGCTCCTATAGTGCCCTTTCTATCCTTGCAGATCCCTGACTTGTATTCTAAAGAAGTAATCTAAGCCTACGTTGTAAAGTAGCTTTGAAAACCATACACAGTCATTAAGCAAACTCTCAGTTACCTTGGTCACCATCATTTCAGGTGTACTTTTTTCTGTGAAAGGAACATCATGCTCCTTACAAGAGTCAACTGAGATAAAGTTGTGAAGCAAAGAATTATGGCACAATAAACAGCAGCAAACTGGTTTGTCAAGGCAGTGATTCACGTCCCTGTTACCAGAAAGCTGTTTTTCCTTTAAGATGTGCACATCATTCGATCCCGCCTGCGTAGCCAGTAAGCATGAACATCTGGTCCACAAAACCCACCAGGTTAAGAAACCCTTCAGAAGCAGTGATATTTTGGGGAGATTTTCAGAGGTTGTGGAGTGACACTTCACAGTGTTGTAACACATCACGGATCACAGCACTTACAAATTCACTTTGGAAACCCGTGGAAGTATGCAAATCTTTCTTATATGCATTTCACTTGTTTCTGTTTAAACTTCAGATTAGTTTATTGACCCAGCTCACTAACTGAATGGATTAGTTTCTACTGCTCTTAAAATCCGCATATTTGCTAATTAGGCATATTTGCTACCGGCAGGCATTCACTCCTTTCGCTGAGGAGCTCGCATACCTGGTGTATCACAGGAGCACTTCTCAGCGTTCACTCCTCCCTCTGAGTAACTCACAGCCTGCAGTTAAGAGGTTCTGCAGCCCACGGGAGTTTCTGTAACACTCAGAGGGAATGTCTCTGCCCGAAGGGCGGGATTCGTCCGAGGGATGCAGCCATACCACTTGCCACTGAAGTTCAGTAGCTTCTGAGGTGAAGGCCACGTGCTGCCTAATGCTATATAAAGCGTGTTTAGGTGTCTGGTGAAGTTCTGAGGGTATTAACTCACTGTCACAAAATACAAACAGGCATTACTAGCACGCTGACCTAACGAAATAAAGTCTAGATTTTTTTGCTTTCTGAACATTCCACCAGAATTGGTGGCAGACATCTCTGAGCACGGTGTGTGCTTTGAGAACTAGTCCTGTAGTAGTATCCTGGGAATTCTTAATCCACATTTGCAACTGCCACTTCCAAGAAAATATGACTGTGATTAAAAGCAACATGCTTAATGTGACTTCATGAACAATCCTGAAGCTGCAGGTGAAAAGGAAATACTTAAGAACCAAAATAAACCCCACGCTACACATGATAATTAAGCTTTTTAAATGGCCCAGGTTTGGCCTAAACCCAGCATTTTACATGGCTGATCAATAAGTTGAACTCTTGTGCAAGTGACAGAAAACAAGACAAAGCTCTGACACCATTTTAATTCACCAAAGCTTATGAATATAACAAAACCTGTGGGGAAACATGCTCTACTAGCATTCTAGACAGCAACAACACAACTTTAAACTATTAACTGGCAGAACAGGTTGATCATTGCCAGTTGCATGTGAGCATTTTGTAATCCTCTTCAGCTTTGATTTCAAGACTTGTGCTAACTTCAGTTTCTTAAACCCATACATGTCTCCTTGTCCCTTCCCGCAAGGCTTGCTGCACTTCCCATCCTTCTCACCTTTGCTTTCGAACACTAGCTACCAGCAGTGTTTTACAAACATTTCTGCAAACAGCTTCTTAATTTCCTCACATATTTTCTTTTCCTTTCTTTCTTTGCTTAATTACTATGAGGAGTATTTTAAGATTCTTTCGTAATGGAGACCTGGACAAAATTGTGAAATCAAATTATCCTAAATTATATTTAAAAAGCCTTGTCATAGCAGGCTTGGTGTGCAATGCCAGCAGCATCCACTAACAGAAGCAAACAACTTCTGGGCTACGGGCAAGGTCCACAGCTGAATCATTTCTGCTTTTTAACTAAGACTCATGGAGTCAGAGACATTCTCTCTGGCTTTTAAAATCAAGTCTTCTCAGACTTTATCTCATAACTGAATCTCCTGTCTAGATTTTAGTTATTCTGTATATTAACATGTTCATTATTTTAAAGTATTGTGCTTAGACATTTCCCAGTGAAAGAGCAACATCCCAGACAAAAACAGTCTCGAGTCATTGTGTTGGACAGAATTCGACTAAAATAAAGTTACCGACCATTAAATGAAACTGCATTTTAATTTAATAATAAGGGATTTAATGCAAGCTATTGTTTAACATGTCTTATACTCCACTCTAAGAGAAATTGATGAGGTAATGCTAACAGACAGCTTGAGAAAAGTCAAGGATACTGGGACATTCCAAAAATCGTACTGTCTCCCAACAACATTTTTTAACTCTGACATCAACCATCTAATAAAATCTGAATCCAGCAGAGGTCTTGTGAATGCATTCAAAGTAATTCAATGCAAACTTATCTCCAAGACAGATGAAGCTGGAAAAAACTACTAGTTTTGGCTCAAAGGTTTGCAGGAGAGTAAATCTTTGGAAACATACTTGACCTAGTAACAGATCAAAAGTTAGTAGTAAAGCATCCAGCGTGATTGGTAACTACCTAATGGTGGTTCAAAGTAACCCCATTTTTCTCTCTTATTTTTTTTAAATTATGTTCAAAGCAACAAATTAATTGTGAAGTTTGGTACAAACCAGACACGCAATCAGAAGATCAGGAAGCGATGTCAGGATTGGTTTCATTAGTGAAAGGCCCTAGAATGTTCTGTGTGACACTCCTTTTTTCTGTCTAGCATTACTACTGCAAGTTTACATATTTTAAAAGGAATTATTTCCAGACATTCCTCCTCTGAAACTGTTCTTGAGGAGTGCGGGGTTTTGGATTTTATGTGAAAACAGTTATTACACTTTGTGTAGCAAAGTGTCTGTCAATTCACACCATAAAACAAATAAAAGACCTTGGAAAAATAGAAAACAGCTTAGAATTTATCTTATGGATCACTAATATGTACATAGTTAAAACCAAAACCATAGAAAACTAAGAAAAATCCCAACCCACAACAATAAAGCTATTTAAATGTTAGAGACTCGCATTTAAAACTGTAAACCCGTATCCCTGACTTCAATCTGATCAGTGTGCTGAAAACAGGCAGCACCTTCCCCCCCCCAAGAACACAATTCTTCCTTTAAACAATTAAGCATGAATTTTAGATGAAATCCATGTGATCTGACCTAGTTACCTACATTTCAGTTAAGGTGCACACTTTGTTTGCATTCAAGCAGTTTATGAAACTGCTGCATGTTTAGAGAGGTGCTGTTGCGACGTTATTTGCTGAATTCCCAGGCAGGAAATGATAACGCCAACAATGGATTTTAAAATTACACAGAATTTCATGACTGAACAGGTAGGTATGGAGCAAAAATCTAACATTTCATCACTGCTGTTCAATCTCCATTTAAACCCACTGAGGCGACATGGAAGTATGTTGTTTTAATTGTCTTTTTCACCACCCACTAACTACTGCTTGCTATGTTTTTGCTTAGTTTTGTTTTAAACTGAGATTTTAACTTAAAATATAAACCAGTAATCAATTACTGAAGAACTCAGTCCAAAAGGGGGAAAAAAACCACCCCACAACAAAAACCCCCCAAACTTCCTCAAAATCTGAACAGTTTATCCATTAAAACTGTCATTTCTCCTACCAAAAAACCCAAGAGAATGGGGATAAAACTTACACACCAAATTTCTCATGCTGGCATTTTATGAGAGATTTAATCTTTTAAATGTATCAGGTAGTTTAAACTATGGAAAATGTTTATTGTCACCTTGAGACACTGCATAGAACACTACAGTTCCTTCAATTTTTGTCACAGGATCACACTACAACGTTGAAGAAATTCCTTAAACCCAGCCTGTTTGCAGTGGTACCTGTGGCGATCTATAATTGCAAGAGTGGGATCACATTTCGGGGTGAAAGTTAACTGTTGGTGCTGTGCACTCAGGCCATCTGACCTTCGGTGCTCTTACGTTTCTGGAAGTACGTGAAGCCTTTGCGGTGAGGAATGAAGTTGCAAGTAAGACTTAAAATTATGTGTTGGCCAAAGGTTGCACTTCGAAGCAAAGCACAATTTTCAGCACATCGAATTTGACTCCTCCAGTATTTTTCCACTTAGTGAATGTTAAAGAATTACTCACCCGATTAGGGACACCATCTGCTCCACTATATGTTTGCTGAATGTTATAATAACGAAAAGTTTCTGTAGGAAGGAAAACATCAGTTAAGAGAAATATTTGATCAAAAGGGAAGCAGAGACAATGGGGTATGACAATTTAGGTTCCTTTCCAGCCAGACAGCTTCTCCAGCACTCACACACAGTTTTCCCTTGTCTTTTCAAGATCTTTATTTTTCAGTACTCTCTTCAAACAGAAGCAGGAGAGCAAAACCCTCTTTACTTTATTATTCTATTCCCTCCTAGACTTCATTTCTTGCAGTGTTTTTGTAAGCCTGTGTTACTAACCATTCGCATCCTCCCCAAACTTCAATTCCCAGAAGCTCAAGGTCACTTCACTCTGTCAACAATGTTTTAATGGAAAAACAGTCATCACTGTGCAGAAAAATTCACATCCCCTTACACAAACACATGTACGTAAAGATCACAGAAGTGAAAAATAATGTATCTTTTAGTCCCCAATCTGTGTGCTTCAGACAGAGACAAAACCAAAAAATACTTAGTAAAGAACAAATTAAGAGCCTCAGGGTACCTGTCTGACCAAAACCCTTAGCCTGTGAGTCTCTAAGGCATCAGCCTATTTGGAACAGAGCAATTCCAACAAAACGTCCGTGACACACAGCTTATTTTGCAGAAAATCCCCGTGTCCATAATTTTACCACTCCCTTCTCCTCTAAGTTCAAATTTTGTTAAAATAGCCTTTGCTAATTCCACTTTTGTCATACTTGACAGCTTGTTCTTTTGCAAAGAGTGAGCAAGACAGTGTGCAGATGAGTAGGCACACGCACAAATGGTTCCCACAGTCTCCCTGAATCCATTTAAACATGATCTAACCAGAACTGCATTCACTAGTCTGGAAATAAGGGATGTGACTGGGACTACACAAAATGATTCTGTGGAGGAAGAGGCCAGTTAAAAGCAGCTCCGGGATGGCCACTGCACCCAACTCACTCGCTTCCTGTCTAGAGAAAGATTCATTAAAAGCCTTTTCCATGACTCTTACATTTCCTAAGTTCCAAATTGCAGCAAGATCACTACAAAATCAAGGCTACTGCACAAGAGCATGCTTGAAACTAAGCATCGCAGAAAGAGACTCCTAATAGCTAAATGTATTACAAAATAAGATGATTTACCAATTGTACAAGGCACTGGGAAGTATTTTTTCACTTGCATTTGATCTGAGTGGGGAGCACTATAAATTACATAGCAAACATTCTGCTAGCTAAACAAGACAAGATAAAATGAGTATTACACAAATACTGTTTCACTTTTCTATGTTGCCCAAACCAATTCTAACAGTACACAGATTTAAAGGCAGAAAAATTCAGATATTACAAAGTAAGTGTGGGGGGAAAGTTGTTCTAATAGTAAATGAAAGCATTTTCAGCCCTGTTTATTGTTTTCTCTCTAAGGACTGGACAAAGTAAAATAACCATTTACAAAAAAGATAGGAATTAAAAAAAAAAGAGGGTTGAAAATTGAAATATGTTCAGGGCAGAAGAAAGATTTTTAAGCAGCTTGATGAGGGTACGAGATGAGTAATTTTATAATACTAATAGCTTCTGCTATTTTTAATGCAGTAACAGCACAGATTTCCAAGCAACACAGCTACAGACACTGCACCAGTCCTAGGGAGATGCTTAAAAAACCCAAATCAAGCCCCAGCTGAAAACACTGGTTGTAACCATTGCAAATGGAGCATGGTAGTTCATGATATAGCGCTAACCACGTTCAGTAAAGAAGCACCAGGGAATCAACACTTCATCTTTTATTGGACAAAATGGTGCCATATTGACATACTTTAAAAGAAAGACTCACAATTTTTTAAAGCAACTGGAGATTCTGGTTGCCAAATTCAGAACATCCAGTAAGGCTCCAAGTTAGCAAGAAAAACTGGACATGCTCTGAAATCAGGCCCTTTCAAAATATAGTCAGAGGACACCACATATTGCTTGAAAACCATGCTTGAAAGCTCTGGATGTTATGCCCAGAGACTCAGAGTGCTTTCTGCAGGGCCTGAAAGAAATGAGGTTTACACACACGCTCAACTGAAACAGAAGAGAGCATTTAAAAGTGCCGCTTAACCGGTGAGGGGTAGCTGCAGAGCTCTCTGAAATGAGTATTTGTTACCAAAAAGGCAAGTTCATTATGAGTATGAAGTCCTTTCAGTCTGGTAAAAGCTGTAGGTAAATAACTTGGCTAACCACCAATTTCCTGAGTGGTGTAGGCAGCGAGCTCATTAGTTTGTAGCTATAAATTATTCAGTTTTGAGCATAAGAAGCCTAGCAGATCCTTTATTGTAAATCCTTTGCACCAAATTAATTTCCATTACTTCAGGCCAGGAAGGGAGACTCCAGAATTCATTTCCAACACACGGTAACAGTCAAAAAAGAAACAAGTCCTCACCCTAGAGCCCTAAGGGAGGTGTAGTACTTGCCTGGATGTGCATTTTAATTACTGCTTTCCCAATCAAGGTTGCACCAAAGAAGGTCCAGAAGGGAACCAGAAAGTGTCCACATGTTATCCCAGCCAGGTCAAACAGAGGGTTTGGAATCTATGAGGGGCAAGGGAGAGAAGTTTGTGAATTGCAGCATGCTTAGATGAACAGGAACATGACAGACTTTGAAACTCTGAAAAATGAATATTTTCCCCTTATCCAACTTGATCCAAAACTCTTGCATCTTAATACTTACAAAAATGTTAATGTCGCACCACATAACTTAAGTCTTTGGGATTCAGCTAGACAACGTCCCAGACAATTCCATTCTCATGGTCCCTCCTTACCCCTGGATTTTAAAAAAGCTAACTGAAAGTTTTCCATGTGCAATGCACAGAAACCACAGTAAAGCCACTCTGAGTGATTTATCAACTTTTCTCACTGACAAGCACATCACTCTTGGAAGGCAGTGTTCAAAAGTGATCCCCAGTGACTTCCATCTGAGAAAGTGCATTAAAATGTGGCATTTGTAGTCATATGTATCCAGTTTAAAAGCACTGATTAGATTTTATTAAGCATATGCACTTCATTTAATTTTAAAATATATTTTATTCTTAAACTGTTGGCTTGATGTTGGGATTGTGATCCTATCTGTAAAATATTCCTGAAATTAAACCAAGAAAGTATCCCGATTCCAAGCTTTTACACTTAGCATGCAGTTCAAGGGCAGTCTGTCTGAGTAAACTCACGGGGTATGTGTAAGTCACAGTAGCAGGGTATTACTGGTCTAATATCCTGCAGTATTTGTGTTGGTTTGTTACACAAACAAAGAGTTTAGGTTGTTAAAGACCATAAAACGTATTAACTTTGACTGAATGGAAGTCTGAAATCTGTAAGAAAGCTTCTGAGGGTTATACTTAGCTGTAGCAGACTAGCAATTCAAATTTATGAGCACCCACACCACCACCTGCATAGGAAGAAATCTGAAACAGTCTCTAATCATGCCCCGAAACGGTCTCTAAACATGCTCCACTTCAACTAACATGATTCTTTACCTGTGACAGCTGTCTTAGGCATAGGAGGCTAGTAAATTATTTACTTATACCATGGCCAGATAATTCTGCTCTTCTGAGCCAAGTCTGTTCTAGATCTCACGTATGTTCTTGGTTGGATGGTTCGAGGGGTTTTTTGCAAGTTCACAGTACATTTTAGTTTCTGTACTGCTATCACCATAGAGGGAGCAACATGCTGGATATCATCAATACTAACATATCACAGTAAAAAGCTACTCAACAAGTCCACATTGGGGTGTATTAGCAGGCCAGCGAGGTTTTCTCTTTGCTTTTGGAAAACAGAGAGTACATGCAGTACTGACTGGGCCAAAAAAGCCCAGAAAGACAGGAGGGCACATTCTCACAAGTCACAGCAAGCATCTTCCAGGGCTAATTCTGACTTCGTTCCTTCCCCAGAGCTGCCCTCATATAGGAAATAAGCTCCAGCCAATAATATGGCTTTCTTATTGCCACGAAACAGTATTACATTCAGTTGACTTCCCTGGATAAACTTGCAAAGTTTTAAATTCAATTTGATTGTGTTTTTATGTAACGTTTAGAAGCCACTGCTTGACAGACAACAACCTGCAGCTAGGACAGTCATGACCACTTTAGAAGCAACTCTCTAATCATAAAAAATATACCCAACTGCAATTATAAGGGGGGCAAGTAAACGAGACACCCTCTGGCATATGGAGAAGCAGCAACAAGCAAGAGAAACCCTGAAACAAAGCCCTGAAACTCATGGGGGGGGGATGCATGAATGCAAGGAGCGCATGTGGGGGACTGTCTGCCTCACCTACAGATGCAACAAACCCCTGTAGCTGTGAACCCCTCTGCTTTTTCAATGTCTCTGCCATGTTCAACCTCGCCCTTTTCACTGCTCCTCTGCAGTTATTCTGTAAACACACTCACAAACCCTCAAGTGTACTGTGGTGGGTTTGTGATTCCTCATCCCGCCCCCAAGCCAGGGCAGCCCATGTAAGCCGAAGGGAGCTTAGAGTGTGTTGAACAGCACAGTGAGTAGGTAAGAAGTTAAGCAAATGTTTAAGTATTACTAAGCAGGAAGTATGAAGAGTTTACACATCACCTCACATGTTTACCAACTCCTTCCTCATGTTCTCCATTTATCCACGTTTTTCCTTGTTCAGCCACTGCAGAAACGCATCCCTGCCATCTACAAGCTGTTCTGATTACACAAGACAGACAGAATAGCCTATGCAGTGATGTCTCACAAGATGGTGACTGGAGAGTAATGAGTCAGAGGCAGCAAAGGAGCAGTTTAAGAGCTTACTGGCTGGAAAGATTTAAAGAACAGCTTGTAACCTACATTTCCACTCTAAACATTAAGACAGTTCAAAAGATGAGAAAACAGAAGTTGTGTTCTGGCAACTTTAAGCAGATTAATTCTTTCCAACTAACACAGGTTACTTACATTTGAGCAAAGAGTTAGCATTGTCACTTCTACAATTTAGGAAACTAAGAGATGCTAGACAAGAGTGGAATTAATACCTCATCAGCTGAGCAGCTGGCTAATGGCTGTGGTTATTCCAGAAGAATGGGATCACAGGGGACCTACACTTCCCTCCATCACCATAATCACATTTCTGTGCATCTCGTCCCACATTTTGTGAGATGGAAGCATAAGGAACATATTCCTACAGTTATCACTAAACTTCCAGATTGAGATTAAGCCTCAACTGGTGCAGTATTTTCTACCTCTGAAGAACAGTATTATCCTACCCAAAACACTCAAATAGCATCAGTGGAGATGCTTGTATAACCTCTTACTTAAAGAGGAAAAAAAAAGCTACAAGTGGTTCATAGTTCATGCAAGTTATGACTTTGAAACTTGCTTCCTCATTCTGCTGTCTGGTTCCTAATGACCCAAAGATGCCTCCTGAGCAGACCCAGAGGAATTACTGTGGATGGATATCCTAATCAGGATTTACACAGGTAGTTTTCCACTTGTCAAGCTGCATATATCTTTGAATTCGAAGGTGTCAAGCACTATAAGCTACAGTACATGAACACCACAGTACATAAAGAAATATATAGGTAACAGTACAGCTCTTGCTGTATCTTGCCAGCTAATAATCTGGGCTAGGCAGGTCCCAACAGGGTAACTGTCAGTGAGCATATGATCTGATCTGCCAAATACCCACCAACACAGTGAGCAGCACGTGCCTCTTTTAGAGGGCATTTGGCCTCAACATCAAATGCCAGGAGCATCCCTGACCTGAAACAGAAACATAGAAATGTCTCCAGTTTTAAGCATGTCTTAGATCAGCCTCTTGTAAGTCTTCCTTACCATGACAAGCCACTGCATCTTTGGTGAACTGACCTGTTTCTATCAGGTTTCACAACACCGTGTTTATGTGTGGAATGAATCTTTTGAAAAAAGGGATCCCTTCCTGCACCATTCTTTTCTGATGGATTAAAAAGGAATAGAACTATTCCAAACTCATTATCTTCCAGGAAGAACTAGTGTCAAGAGGCCCAACAGTGAAGTTGAAGGAAGGGATAACATCACTCTGCTTTTATGCAGAATTCACTGTGTTTGGTACTAATCTAGGACTGGAGTTTCTCCATGCTATTGTACTTGCCAGTACCACAACCATCCCAGTTCTCTAAGCACCACAGAGAACACAGAAATAGCAAACAAGGCATGAGGATCCATATGGACTTGAATAAAACCAAGTCACAGTTCACAGCATTCATTTTGATCTGCAATTTCTGATTATAACCCCTCTGTTACTGAAATGAACTTACTGAAGCACACGCCAAAATGCCAAAGAACCCAATCTTCTGCACCAGGTTCTGGACAGCCAGTTTAGCCCGGGAAGCAAAATCCTGCAAACATGAAAATAAGGTATTAATGAGGCAAACCTCAAAATGAACATACCTCAAAATCTCTGTGTTTCCTGTATCAATACTCAGTGGTTTGGGAGCAATTGGGAGAATTTTTTAAAACAGAAAGGCCCATTTGGAACTCTTGGCTTAGAGGGAAGAGAGGGAAATTCACAATGTTCACTCTGACAACCTGAACACCCACACGATTGAGTTCTGTTTTCCAAAACTCTGCAAGTGGCTCTAAGTTCACACTCATATGGAAACAGGGTTTCTAGGATTTCTTTTCCCATATCTTTGAAATGCCAGGCTGCTTATACCTTATTCCTTAAACAAGCAAAGGGAATGAATTCCTTCGATACCGTTTACAATGCTAAAAAGGTACTTTCTCGGAACACAAAGACAGAACATCATAATTCCATTATATCCTTAGATCTTTCCTCTGAAACACAGGATCTTAATCACAGTAGCTAATTTCAGGTACCCTCTAAAATAGACTTGTAAAATTCATTACATCCGGAGAGTTGAATCTAAAATACTTTAAAAGCAACAAGGGTGACAGAGCATATAACACTGGAGCTATTCTTTATAAAGCCATGCTAAGAACATGCTGCTTGCTTTTATTGTGTGATCTTCACTTTCAAACATTCTCATGACAAACTTTAGTCTCAAAGTTTACTAAATACACAGCAAACATTTTAAAAAGCAAACCTAAAGATTCTCACAGGCAGTTGGAGTGAATTTATACGAGAATAAAATTCTTCTGAAGCAAAACTGGCCATAAAGTTGAAAACAGGGTCAGTTTTATCTACCCAGGCTTGGCACAGTAGTTACAGAAAGCTCAGTATCTTTGGTAATAACAAACTTAAAAAAAATAATTATTACTCTTTCAAACCTACAAAAAGCAATAAAAAGCTTCTTTTCCAGTAGCAATAGTCACAGATTTACATTTTGTAGAAAACTATAAAATTTCACAAGGAACCGGCTTTAAACAATAATTAATGATATTGTAAATTCCACACTTCAGTAGTGTAGAATTTAGAACATCATTAATTATTGATTAAAACTACAAGAAAATCCATCAAAATTTCATTTATGCCATTTTAACTGTTACAATTCTGTTGAAACATTCAATACTACACACCAATGCAAGTGAATGACAATTGTTTGACAATGTCTTGCATATTTACATTCTCAACTATAGACCTGGCAATTTTCTATGCCAAATAAAACAGATGAACAAAGTCATCTACTCTCTTTTTCCATGCCTTTTTCAAGCAGTAAGTGTTCCCTATTACAGTGCTTTAAAGAGAGTTTAATTCTCAAATCTAAAAAAACCCCAAAACCTTATTGAAATAAGAATTCTATTTATTATACTTTCATGTCTGAAAACCCAACAAATTAAAACAAATACTTCAACTTAAAGAAAAATGCCAAATAAATGAGATTTCCTCCATCTTATAGTCTGATATTTTTAACCACAGGAGAATATAAAACCCCCTTAGAATATTCTGTAAGGGGTGAACTTGCTATTTTTCACCAGGAGTAATACCCTGGGATTGTGAATGTCTTACTGCAAAATGGAACAGTTGAAATATTCAATCTTTTTTTGAAAACTTATTCCTGCCATTTTTCTGTGCAATTTCTAAGATACATACAATATGCAGGAGTGATTAAAACCTACTCCTAGTGAGGTTGATACCAAACACCTGAATTTAGGTTAATAAAACAGGTCTCGGACATGTTTACATGACAAGTAAAGTAAAAGTTTTCATGTTTTTTCAATAAAAGAGTGCATTTTGACACAAATTGTGGTAAATAACAAAACATGGTAATTTAACAGTGAACCAAGTCCAAAAGTCTTGCAACACTGAGGGCAGTTCCTTCTCAAACTAAAATTCTCTCATCATTATTTTCAAGTTAGTAAACAAAACTGAAACATGGTAATACATGATCACTAGTATAGGTCAGCACTAATATACAGATTCGGTCCCACTGAGGATTTAGGATGAGAACTGAAAAAGATGCCAGACTCTTCTGCAGGGTGTGATCACACAGCTATGAACAAAGGAAATCAAATGCAGCACACTAAGGACATGACAGGTATTCTAATTCCACAACCAAATAGAAAAGTAGAAATACTGCTTCAGAATTTATCTACAAATTAACTTTAAATTAAAAACTGTGCTAAAGCCCAACAGCAACATTGTCCTTTCTACATCAGATTTTGCTCTTTGAAAAGGTGAACTGAAAAACTAGTGCCTTACATAGGAATTTCATAAGATGTCCCCCCCGTAGTCTACAACAAAGCTGAATGTAACCATGATATTTTCAGTTCCTATTTTGTTCACCATTTCATAATGCTCATGGGGTTAGAACAATCTTTTCACTTTTATAAGCCAATAAATTTTTTTCCACAGCTCCATAAATCTCATTGTAAAGTATCTTTAAAATAAAACACTACAATGCAATTATTCGAATATGTCCAGGGTCTATTTCAATGGAAGTTGTTTCTATTCCAATTTTAACATACCTACCCATCACCTTAGACTGCATTGCTAACACACTGTTGTATTAATTTTCACAAGCTGGAATTGGAAACAAACTCTCTAGCAAGTGACCAATAAACTAATGCTTGCAGCACAGCTGGTTTAATAAAATATAAAATATATTGTATAATTACGTATAGATTAACTGTATTAACTTAGTGTAAGCACAGTGCACCATTTTCATCAGATTTCTTAAAAACAAACAGTGTCCCTCACCCACATTTCTGGCTGCTGCAAAATTAAAGGTGCCTTAAAACTAGTTTTCCCCCCTCCAGCTAAAAAGACAACTTCTATTATAAAAGCAAAGATGAAAGTGTTGAAAAAAGCATTACAATTTCGTCTCTCAAAAAGACCCCACCCCAACCAACATTGGGGCAATTTTTCTCACCTTATTAATTCATAACTTTCTTTATCTGAAGTTATTTCTCAGTTGTTTCTTCAAGCATTTTTTTTTTTAAGTTCATTGTCTATGACCAACTACTTGTAGGAAGCACAGCTACAGCTCTAAACATCTCTGACAAGAACTTCTGATTTGTCTTTTTTAAACTTTCTAAATCAGCCAAAAGAGAAAAATTAAGGATTTTCCCTCCCTATTTTCTATGATCTAATGTAATCATAGTTATGAATAATTTGCATGGTAAGATACATATCAGGGTTGCATCAAAACTATGTATTTGCAGTCTCAACATTCACTTTAATAAGAACAGTTCACAAATACTTGTTTGGTCGCTTCCTTAAATTTTGTTTATTAATTCTTTGCAACATCTGCAATAATAAAAAAACCCAGCCCTTAAAAGTTTCATTTCTCAGAGAATACAACCATCAGTTTCACAACTTTTACCTATTTCACAATATAATTTTTCTGTTATAAAGCCTGCACAGGGAATAATCTTCTCTATTTTTTTTTTTTTAAGCATCGGAAATAAAAGCAAAACAACTTTCATAACTTACTGCTTTAAAAGAAAAAAATAAAAAAAAGGAAATAAAAGTTCAGCTACTTACAGGCAAAACATTTTCCCCCAAAATTAAAGTACCTAGACCGGACTCAACTCCCAGCTAATGTGATTCACTCTCTGTAACTTTTCAGGATACTTGAGCTCACTATGTTCCTTTCAAAGATGATTTGTTTTTTTGGTTTGGAAATAGATTTCCTGTGACTGCTACAATACAGGCTAAGGAAGGATAAATGATTAAACATTACTTCATTGGGTTAATCATCAGATCTCAAGAATTGGAATGGAAATAAGAGGCATAAAACGGTCAGAGCTGAAACACTGATTCACAAGTCGCAGCTGGCCGTTCAAGGAAGTTTGCTTCATATCTGACTTCAGTAAAATGGCACATTTTGTTGATACCAACGTTACTACATGTTGCAAAAGCAAAAATCCCTCCCAAAACCTCCAAACCTAAAGGGATAGTAAAGAGAAATTACATGTTTTGCTGCTAAGCAAGATTTACCTCAATATTCCTCCTGTACAATATTGAGTATAACTTAACATGGACCATTTATCCCTATAAAAAATTCCCTCCTTCTTGAAAGAGTAAAGGGACAATTCTGTCTTAACTACAAGGCTTTGTCACATCCCATTTTGTTTCCATTTACAATTTAATCTCTATTTCTTCTTTGTCTCTTCATTACGAGGTAAGTTGCACAAACTCCTCTGTATTTGAGTAAAGAACATCTCACTAGATTTAGCTAACAAGCTAAAGGAAAAAAAAGTAATTACAAAATCAATTTTTACTCTTTTCCATCTGTAACACTGATTTATTATCAGAAAACAGAATGGTCACTATGAAGTCTCTTTTTTCTTAATCTCCAAGAACAGAGACTGTTGGTGGATCCATACCAAGATTATCAAAGAGCTCTGAATAATCGGCACTGGACTTCAACAGAAGATACTTTCTCAAAAGATTGCACAGATGGGCCTATAACACAACAGCTTATTTTCTAACATGAAGTTGCAATTGATTTTTAGGAGCATCAAGAATGCTATGACTCCCTCACACAAACCAACTTGTCCTTGTATGCAGCAGTGATGGTAGTTGCCAATCTCTGGAAAACCTGATTCAGAGCTCGAATGATTTGAGGCCCAGAAAACCTCTCCTATCACAAGTTTTTCTGCTGTAAATCCATCGAGCACTTTACAAATACTGGTATTTCTGGTATAGTGGTGGATATAGCACAAAGAGGAAGGCCACCAAAGAAGGGAAGGAACATATGAGACTAAATCACAAGTTCTTAGCATGTGCATTTTCTACTAGTAAGAACAGAGTGCTGTAATGTAGGATAAGTATTAATGCTCAAGCAGGATATTGATTACCTACCAGATGGTAGCCTTAAGTTCAAAATAAATTTGTGGAAGGCTTAGAAGGGGTCATAAAGGATTTGTTACTCTAATAAAAAAACAGGATCATGAATGAACATTAAAAATACAAAGACATAAACAGAAAGCTGGAGTCAACGTCTTGCACTTTGATGGTTTTCTACAAGAACATTAAAAATACAAAGACATAAACAGAAACCTGGAGCCAACGTCTTGCACCTTGATGGTTTTCTACAGACAAGGAGAACACTAAAGTTGCTGTAGCGGTAAGTGCTCAGACTAATGCCAGCAAACTCTTAATGCCAGCAGACTCCCCGGCTGCGAATGTGTAACTTACATGGGAGGGAGAAGTGGGTAATCCTTCAATACCTGAGTATAATTTATGCTATATTTTCTTACTAGAAACAATGTTTAATCATGCAAATAATAAAGAACTTTTTCCCCCCCTAAGACTGAAGATGATGTATGAAGCTACCATCTCAGATTAATAAAATTATAAATTCCTTAACATTTAAAAAGCTGCCTACAAAGACAGTGCTCCTTTTTATGTAAAAATCTGAGTCATGTTAAAAATGAGCTGCACAGTATTCTGTTTCTTCAGCTTTCTATTACAACACAATGGAATCAAACACAACTTATGGGAGAATGACCATTTGTGGTTAGGCAAAGAATTCTAGAATTTCAGAGGACTGGGAAGAATTATTAACTCATTGAAATAACATATTAACTGCAGAAGAACAGTTTTAAAGAAGTCCGATAGCTACCTAAAGGCTGAGAGGTTGCAACATATATCCATGCTAAGAAAGCAGTAGATCAGCAATATTTAATGATCAACACAGTAACCTGGAGTTAAGACGAGGAGAACAGAGATCAAGATACAGTTGACGGTCATTGCCCATCACTGCAAACAGCTCATTACTCAGTGACTGAGGAGACCATTTCATACCTCTCCTGCAAGACATCAAAGGTAGCAGATCTCATGAGTAAGGTTCCAGTAAGTTGCAAGCAGGAATATTTTGATCGTAGTTCATGGCAGTACTGATCTCCCGCTCCACCAGCTGCAATGACTGTCAACATCTAAACTTGTATGGAAAAGGCTATGAATTTCTGTTCTAGCTTTCTCAAAAATACTTCCTGCTTACAGTAAATAAGGGGCAAACTAAAAGGGGCTATTTCCATCTCAATGCCTGGAGAGAAGGGGGGATGAGAGATAAGGTGCAAACTTACCACTCCAAACTCTGGGGGGAAAAAAGGCCCTGTCATGGAAACTGGGCTGTCAAAAGACAGAGTTAAAAAGGTTTTCCAGGATTACTGAACACAGCTACAGGAAGGTGGTAGATCTAAGCAAACACTGAAGGTTGATAAAAGAAAGGTATTTACACACAACAGGCAAAGGACAGACATTCCAGATTAATAGGACTGGCTAAAATTCTCAGCTTGGAAAGGAAATAAATTTCACAAGAAGTCTGGGTTTTCCAAGACATTAAATTCCGGAAAAGGAATCGTGTAATGATATAGGAAAGTTACAATAGAAAAATACTTCCATGTTGAAAATGAAAACACGGTTTTAGAAAACACAATATTAAGACAACTGAACAGCAACAAAATAGTGTCCTTGACTTCACAGGCTTTACCAAAGAGGGAAGAGAGCAGTACCTACAAAACCTCACTAAACAGCCTATGTCAGAGATCTGAGGACTTAAAGCTTGTAAGATTTCAAACCATCATGCAGAATATTTGTAGTCAAGGATGAATATACAGTACAGTAGATACTATATACAAATCCCAAATCATCAAGAAATCAGATATACAGGTCAATTCTTCTAGCCTTTCCTAGAACAAAAATGCTGTACACATTGTTGAGGGAAATGCACAGATTTATTTCCAGCTGTTCGTGTTCAAATTCTTGCGGTTGGTTGCATGTTAAGGGGTGATACTGCAATCCACAAAGATAATCAGAAAGATGTTCATCTTTGGGACTTTGTAAACTCAGACATTGAGTAACTACTAGTTCTTGTATCAGAAAAATGGTAGTTTTTCCATAGAAAATGCAGTTAAACCTATTGTCTCCATAATCAGATTTAAAAACTGCTGTAAGAAGAAACAGACATAAGAAGCCATAGATAAAGCAGTGTTCAGAGCTGAATCCTTCGCAAGTCGTATGGGAGCAGAGCATAATAGGGTGAAGTGTTCATTCTAACAGGAAGCTTTGCTTTCCCTGGTCATTTAATTTTAAACTGTCTTGAAGCAAAAGTGTGAAACTTTTGTAAGCATGAGTTAATGGATCTGTGATGTGGCAAACACGACATCCCATTAACATGAGTAGGAAGGAAATAAACCACCTCTGGATTAAGCAGACTAAATCCAATACCATGCTGAAGTTTGAAAGTAATGTATCAAAATGAACCCATTATAGAGCTCAGCAACTGAGTAGGCACTCTCAAACTTAACACCAGCATTTTCCACAGCTAGAACTGAAGCTCTCAGACTTCTACATAAAAAGTCCTTTTGCTTCACACTAAGAATAAAGATATTTTGTAAAGAATAAGACACAATTAAAGGAAACAGTCTGAAGGAAGAGGAAGGACCATGTCCTTTCAGTCTTATCAGATCTGTCCTATAGAGCAGTAGCCCTTTTAATGACACCCCCTGCCACCTCTACGCCTCAATTCAGATCTGTGCAGTAGCAAGAAGCCACATTCCCCTTTGACACTTTGCAATTTTATAGTGCACAAATGAAAATTATTATTTCTTTGCTTGCTAAAGAACTACTTTCTATTCCCATCGTGTAGGAGATCTGGCAGCTAGCAGATCCTGCAATCTGTTTTGTGGAAGAGAGTTGTCAGTTTGCATGCCAGGTAAGTAGCAAGGCCATTAAGGACAGTCCAACATTGGAAGAGATTACCCAGAGAGATTGTGCAGCCTCCAGTCTTGGAGGGCTTCAAGATCAGACTTGACAATGCCCTGAGGAACCTGAGCTGATCTGAAATCTGTGCAAAAAGTTGGACTAGAACCTGCTTCAGGTCCCTTTCAAGATGAATTTTTCAGTGATTCCATAACGAGATACTAGCAGGCATCTACTGAAAGAAGAATGAAGTAAATGAACATCCTATTGCTCTGGGTCCCACACATCAGCCATTGCCCTCTGCAGCTTTTGCTTCTGAAGTTGAAAGCAAATGCTGGCATTGCTTCCACCAACATGCTGGCTGCCTAAAATACCACTACAGCTGCACAGTGAGTGCAAATCTGACAAATCAGAGCCAGAGCCACCAGCACTGAAAAAAATACGCTGTTCCCCCACAGAGAACTTATTTCTAAGTTAATAAAACCTATGCTCAGAAAACATAACTTTTAAAGTGAGCGAGCTACTTCTTACACAGTTGACTAGTCCTTTTGCACACGCAAGTCTTCCTGCTCAGCCTAGCCACCAGATGTACAATGCTAAGCGTACCTCTTGCTTGTTGGAAGTAGCAGAGGTTCCCAGACAGCTTGAGACGTGGTCTGCATACCAGACTCTTGTACAACACAGGTATTTAAACAGTGTCTGGAGCAGGAGCAAAAACAACTGAGCCATTTTCTTGATTATGATACCATAACTAATATCTATCAGTTATTGAAAGGCTCTCCCTGAAAAGATATTTTTGAAGCAGCTTATCTGACCCAAACTTTTAATCATTTATTGGTCTGGGAATACTAGGCGGTGAAATATCGAGTACCTGGGACCAAATTTTTCCCTCGGAAACTAGCATTGCACATTCCTGACACACACAGGACGGGGCATGCAAATCCAATGGCAGAGTTCAACTAACCGCTTCTCTGCGACTACAGTGCAAATGCAGAGTGCAAGATTTCCAGCCAACTTGGTGACATCCCTTCTGAAAAGGTTCATTTCTGTTGTAAAGTGAAATATGTGTTACTGAAAAAAATTCCTCTGAGCCAATACCCTCATACTGAGTGAAAATAGTGCAAAGTAACCCAGATTCCTTCAGTGGCTCCATAATTGCCCATTTATGTACTTACACACTATACTAATTTTAACTTTCATGTTAAAATGACAGAGGAGTTTTAGGGAACAGAAAGAACACTCAAAGAAGTTTAAAAAGTCATCTCCAGACTACCATTAGCAAAGGTAATGTAATGCTCACTGCTGTTTTTGCCTTATCTGTAAGCAGGTGTGCAAATGAATAGAACAATGCAGGCACAAGACTGCCCCATTCTCTTGCCAGTGCCCAAAGAAATACAGCAAGAAGGTGGCTTACACATTTGTTACTCATAGCTCCTATTGTCTACCCTCTGCCTATATTAACTCTTTGCTACCTCTTTTCTCAGGAAATCCTCTATAACGTGTTCCCTTATTTAAAGTTTTTATTGACTTGTGGTAAAGCTTATTTCAACTTGCTAATTTTGGAGAACGATTTAAAACTAAGCTGTTACCTAGTATATTTACTGGTTATTATATTATCTGTGGAAAAAAGCAACCACATTTACTATTAGTTCACTCTCAGTTTTCCATCTCACCCTCTAGCATTCATGGGAAGTTTCTAAAGTGAAGCTTCAAGATTTGCTTAGTTTTGAATTTCCATTTAACTATGGGCCGTTGTAAAAGAGGTACCTTCCCTACATATATTAACAAATGCAGGCATCAAAGCTTCAGGAGCACAGTGTGTGGAAACAAGCCTCCTGCTGGCCACCCAGGAGGCAGCCTAGACCCAACCACCAACAATCTCTTGTACAGTGCGATTATTAAAGAGAGGAAGCTGATGAAGAAAAGGAGTGACTGGAAGACTGAACAAGAGAAATTATGAACAGGATTTAATGCTGGGTTTAGACAAGTTATTTCTGGGAAAGCAAAAATAAAGAAGTTGAGGTTTTCCAGTTACTGTACATGGCTCTACCACTTCCATTTTTATGATAACTGCTTTATAAAAACCTGCTTGTGGTTTGCTTTAACTTCTTTTTTCTCATACCAAATACCCTTAAAATATTTTGATTAAACAAGCAAGCAGCAGGGAATCCTTTTCAAGCCAAAACTTATCAGATACTAGTTGTTAATTTAATCATGGGAGAGATCCATCTTTAATTTGGCCATTTTCTTTTACACTGCTAATTAAGTAGGTTTTTGCTTATTAGGTGAACCTAATCATTCCATTTGGATTAAGTCACAGTGTCATGTCAGAACACAGTGCTGGGTTCTCCAAGGAACCATGGCTGGGTGTGGTAACGTACTTTGTTCTGCTTCTGCAAAGAGAACCCCCACATGAAGATGTGGAAAAGCAATGAAGCTCAAGACACCGGACCTTTCAGAAGTGCTGGAAAGATGGGTTTAACATGTGTCTAACTGTCACTATCATCAAAGTTCATCAGTTTAACTCCTTGCAGACAAGAAGCCGACTCTCTGAGCAGGAAGTTGTTTGGTGGAACTCCTGACGCAATGCAAACTGAAGCAGTTGCAGCTTAGTTTAATACAAACCCTCTTGAGTCCACGTTGACAAATTCTTTAACAAGCCCTGTGGTTACAGGGAAGCTGGTTTCAGTCTGAGTCACTCCTGTTCAAACAGTTTACTGGAAATGGAGGGGAGGGGGAATTTTCAGAGAAGTCATGTGATGGCCAGACAAACCACAACCAGTAAAGGTTCAGTGGAGTCAAAAACAGGTCCCAGCAACAACCCATGTTCAGTGTGCAGATGGCACTCAATCATTTACAAACGAATCCTGCTGCATCTCAGCCTTTCTATGGATTTAACCCTTTTCCAAGTTTGTATTCTTTCAGATCAGTATAGTTTGGAAAGTAAACAAACAGCACTGGCTGATAGTATCATAGGCAACTAGAAAATATTTTTACATCGAAATTTGGCTGCAGCAACACTGCACAGAAGCAAAGCCTGATGTGTAAATCATTAGTTCTTAAAAATATGCCCCTTAATGAATCCAAACACAGTCATTAAAGATTAGATATACAGCAGATAATTAGTACTTTCTCCTCTTAGCAAGGAGTACCATGATGCAGTAAGGGCCCACACATTACATATTATCACTAAGTACCTCGAGGGAAGCTGGCATTAAAAGCTTCATTTTCACAGAAACCTCTGTTGGCTTTAAGTGTTTCAGCATGACAGAGAAAAGATGAGATTACTTAACAATCAGCAACTATTAAACTGGCATCAGAGAGTCCCTGCACACGTGCATGTAGACATGAAACTGTACAAAAGTATGCTTGCACTGTATTATTACCAATGTGCTGCCCCAGCACTAAGTAGTAGATTCACTTCCCCTAATTGAGAGTTTGGCTTGAACGGCTGCACTGGACATACTCCCCATGGCTAAAAGGGGAGCTCTGATAAAACACTCCTTTGCTCTGCAATTCAACTGAAAGAGAGTTAACAGCAACTGAGATACCATTTCAAACATTTGTCATTTTTAAATACTGCCTCAAGTAGTAACAAACCAGACCGAGTTGCTCTGTTTCTATAGCATGCTGGGCTCTGCATTGTGTGGAGCTCTGAGAAAAAAGAGCCCTGCTTGTAAACCACACTCCTTCTTGAGGGCAAAGTTGCTAGATTTTAACAAGAGCAACGACAAGGCAAGAGAAGATCTCATGCTCCCTTCATGTAACCGGGACTAACTCAGTGGCGTGCTCACCCAGGAACAAACAGAAAGCAGAAGTGACTGTTCCTTTAAAATGAGGGGCTTTTTCTGAAGTATGCTAATGGAAAGTACAAGACAGACTTACACATAGAATCATAGAATGGTTTGGGTTGGAAAGGACCTTAAGATCATCTAGTTCCAACCCCCCTGCCATGAGCAGGGACACCACACACTAAACTGTCGCCCAAGGCTCTGTCCAATCTGGCCTTGAACACTGCCAGGGATGGAGCATTCACAACTTCCTTGGGCAACCTATTCCAGTGCCTCACCACCCTCACTGTGAAGAACTTCTTCCTTAGATCTAACCTAAAGTTCCCCTGTTTCAGTTTAAAGCCATTACCCTTGTCCTACCACTACAGTCCCTAATGAAGAGTCCAATTATCATCTGCAATCTAATGAGCTTTCTCAATGCCTAGCTCAAAGACACAGGTCATTTAGATCTGAGATTTATGACAGAAAATCCATCAAGAGACTCTTTAAAGTAAACAGCATTTTATTCTCTGTAACTCAGAATGGGGCACTAAACCTTTATGCTGTTTAATCCTTCTAGGTTCCTTTTTGTGGTGTTTTAAAGTGCCAAGCTAGCAAGCACATTGCCCCTCACAGATCCTTCAGGCTGGATGTTATATTCATGGTCTATTCTCACCATAGAATATCCTCATCTGTTTCTCAAAATTACCATTGTTTTTGAGAAATAGCAGCTTCAAGCTTTCTAAACAAAACACACGCAGGCAAAAACATCAAGCCATTTGGCTTTGCCTTGTAGGCATATAGCAGCTCAGCAGAAGTAGAGGGGGAAGCTATTCTTCCAAATCTAACACCCATTTTCATGCCTTTCAAAAAGGCAGGATGAAGTGAGACCTTTATCCCGAAAGAAGGCTCCTGGCACTTGACGTCAAAGATTTGTAGTAGCCTCCATGGCATAAGATGCTTGTCACATCCCCCATGCTTTCTAAAGCATAAAGCTTCAGCTTGGGAGAGTGGGAGAAGCTGATGTAGGTAACAAAAATCATTACTGAGCTATTTAAAAATAGACATTGTAACTGCTCATGAATAGCAATTACAGAACAAAGTGATAAGCTATGCTGAAGATTGGGATTTACTAAAGGTCATAGGAAAAGGCAGGCCTGTCTCCCACAGACATCTAGCAAAAACACGCTTGAAGCCAAAAGCAAAAAGGAAGTCATATTAGCAAATGGAAAAAGCCGAACTGTCAGTTTTATGAGCACAATACAATTTAATCGGATTGTCAAAGCCTCACGTTGAAAGAGTTTTATAGAAACCAAACCACAAGCGGAGTTTAAAAAGATGATTTTTTTTTTTCCTGGCCATCCCTCCACAGAACAACATGCTTCCATCCAAATCCAACTGCCAAGGAAATAAAATTAAGAGCACTGGTAACTAACACCATCGTTTTTCTCAATTACACACCACCGTTCGCTTACGAAGGGCACTCAATACAGCTCGCTATATTTTGGCCTGTCTGACAAAATGCTCTCTAGCAAAAATTTTCTTCCCAAGAATCTTACTGTGCATTCTGGAAACCACCTCTGGCTGCTCCCACAACTGTACACGCATATAATTTGCTGGGAGAGTTTCAGTAAACACAGATAGCATTTCAGCTCTCGAGTCATGTATTCGACTGGTTTCGTTGTTGGGGTTTTTTTTACCACAACTTGATATTTATACAGTTAGGGATTACTTTGCAAAGCAAAGGCTGATAATAAAGAAAGCATATTCTCCCCCCCAAACACTGTATCTGTAAAGAAATAGAGGAATTTACTATTTACAATAGGAGAAAAAAACCTCTGCAACCTTCTA
This sequence comes from Nestor notabilis, assembly GCF_000696875.1. Taxonomy (NCBI): domain Eukaryota; kingdom Metazoa; phylum Chordata; class Aves; order Psittaciformes; family Psittacidae; genus Nestor; species Nestor notabilis. The sequence goes on along the minus strand of NW_009941261.1, from coordinate 33,345 downwards.
GTAGGGGGGAGGCTATCAGGGAACACAGGGTTTACTGTTAGAATTACTAGATTGCACTCTGTATTTCCAGACAAACTACTTTCTTTCATGAAAAAAGCTTCATCCATTCTTTGAAGAGGAGGAAAAAAGTAGAAGTATATATTTGTATCAAGCAAATACTTTGGCAGAACAGTTTAAAGACAGCAGTGCATGGTAAATAGCATCTGCTGTTTTTTTAACAGTAGTCTCATGACCCATTTCAACTCAGTGGCAGACAAAACAGGGTGAGAAGGAAAAATACCAAAGAGAAATTCAGTGACAAGTAGTTTGAGGAAAAAAATGTGACATTTCTTCTAAAATGAAAAACTTGTGAACAGGATGTGAACTCCTGACCTGAATGAAAAATTATCTACAATAATATCTGACTGATGTACAGCATCAGTTGCAAACTATGTTGTAACACAAGCAGTTTTCAGTCCACCAAGAAAATAAATGACACGAGCAACAGAAAGGGATTCGGAGCAGTTTGGTTGCATTTTCACATCAGGAAAAATACGTTTCCTCAGGCTGATGAATGGGTCGTGCACTAGCCCTGAGGATGTTAGTGGCAAAGCAGGCAAATGTCATCTGAAGGGGATGAGTCGAAACTGAAAGTCATCTCCTGGCCCAGAGAGGCTTTAAATGCAGGTCTAACCACCATGATTATGGAATAGCATATCCTCTACCACGGGTCTCTTAGCCTACTTCCACGCTACCTTTACTGCGCTTGATCTTGGAAGTCTTAATTAAATGCAGTATTTGTAGCAAATACTTTGCCTGCACTATTCTACCTGCTTCAACAAGCTGCGTTCCTGTACTCCCATCACCAGAGGTATCTCTACACTGTGGAGGATCTTTTTCCATCCCTGGGAAGTCCCTTGTGAACTCACAACTGATTTTTGGCCCATTCCCACTTCATTGGAATGGTTATTTACTTCATCTAGTTATTTCGTGTTTTATTAACTCTGTCTGTTGTTTTGCACTGTTCTTACTTGTGCAGTCTCTGCATGTTCCAGCATCTCCTCAAATTCCTGGTACTCTTCATCATCAGGTTCAGCACCAGAGAGTCGGGCCGCCCTCGCCATAAAATATGGAGGCAGCTCTCCAATGGCTGTGCCAGCACCCTGGGAAAAGAATAATTCTGATTTATTTGTGTGTTCATTAAATAATAAACATGTCATATGCACAGTTCCACGGACATTTCAAATGATTAGAACTGATGAGACCAGCTCATCGGTTTGCTTTTATCCACCAGGTCGGACTTCTCATGATTTCAAACATAATGCTTTGAAGTCCTTTGAAATCCCACCTTTCTCCTTTCCCTGTTTAGCAAAATGCACTTCTCTCAGCACAGACTATTGTGCTGCAAGTCGTGGCTCCTCAGCCATGATCTGCAAGGTCAAAACTACGTGATCCGTGCCTCCCTGGGGCCCTGCAGAGTGGCATCTTGCCCAGCTCCAGCAGAGCTCTGGTGGAGAGGCTGCAGCTGGAGAGCTCGGGGCCCCGCTGTCCCACACGATCCCTGACTCAGCACTGTGCTGCCATCTCACCCCACCGCATGATGCCAGACGTATTTGCTGGAATGCGACAGCCCTTGCTCCTGAAGCAGCCTTCAAAATAATCTGGGAACTCCTCCCCCGTGCCGTCATGGAGTTTACTTGTTCAGTCATGAGACTTCGTGTAAGTGTTTATTAGAAACCAGGCTTGAGTTTTACTACAGCTATGGGCAAGGAAAATAAGGTTAAGCAAAGCAAGGTCTTGAGTTTTTTTCACTCCTTTAGATGGAATAAAGGAAGCCAGAAGAACCCCAGATGAAAGCATGGTTGCTTTCTCACCACAGGAAAATTGTATTTGTTTTCTCAGGACATCAAATGACTCATTTCAATCTTGTGGGTAAATGCAACTTTAGCTTAACCAAGGAAAAGGAGAAAAGAGACAGCTAAGACTGAACATATGGACAAACGGAGGCTAATGAAACAGGACTTGGACTAAACTTGGAATGGTTTAAATATAGGACAGGTAATAGCACAATAGTTGGGCACCACACTGGAAAAGTGTTAAAACTTCGCTACATGCAGATGGCTTTTCTCTCTTAGGATCAGTAGTAACAACTGCTTTTCTATTCCTTTGAAGCAGTGTGAAAGCTTTTCAATTTCCTTTGTTCCTGCTCTACGTGCAGCTGCAAGCAAGGGAGAATTCCAGCTGCTGTGGATATTCCAAATCAACAGGTTGTGGTTTTAAATACCGCCACTCTCCGCAGTTACCCCACTGTTAAATTCTTGGTTTAAGCATACGAAGTGCACAGCCTCACATGTTTATCCTCTTGTTTTCCATAGAAGAAAAATTTAAACTAGTGCAGCAAGCTGAACTCCATTAATCTGCCTCTTTCTGGCACAAGGGAAGATAAGCCTGAAAACAGTAGCAACAACGTTTCAGAAAAATTAACTTGAGGTTATGTTCTCAGGGTGATGCAAGAACAAAAAGTCACATTGCTTCTCAGGGCTCTGCCAATTTGCTTTGGCTTCATTTTGTTAACCAAGGAAGAGGTTTGCATGTGTGTACTGGACATGAACTTTCTTTAAATTGGGTAAGTCACATGCTCATTATTACAAAACATTTCAGAAGTGCACCAAAAATCATATGATTTCATGTCTGCTGGAGATAGGTTCCTTAAGTGCACTGAAAAAAAGGGCAGCAATTAAGGGATTCAAACCAGTAACTATTTAACAGCTTTTTGTAACATTAGCTGTCCATTTTCACCATGTAACTTCACATGCCAGTTTTACATGGAGATTCCTTGGACTAACAACATATTGGAAAGGCAAATGCCAGTCAAAATACTTTTAAACAAATACATTTAGAGAAGGAAACTGGGAAATTACTCCATTAGAAAGAATCTTTTAAATAGATTTTATCCTGGTCAGGTCACAGGCCACTGTTCTGCTAATCCCGAGCAATTAAGCATTTTTATTCTTTCCCCTTATTTCTTGTAAAACCCAAAAAAAGCTGGAACATGTCAAAAATGTAGGGCACTATTGAATTTCCTGTCCCTGTGAGATGGAAGGCTGTGAAAACTGGCATGCATCTACCAGACTGTTTTAAAGAGTCCTTCTGCAGGCCAGGACTGGTGGAGGCAACTTTTATAGTGATTGAAAAAAGCATCATTTTCATTTCACCTAATAATTCCTTAGATTGTGATATTTAATCCTCCTAACACTCACTATCAGCAAAAAAGGCTATCACTGCCATGCAGGGGACTAGTAATGATTTTAATCTCTGGAAAAAAACTACCTGTTATAAACTGGCTGAAAAAGCTGCCGATGTTTTTGTGATCTGAATCAAATCCCTTGTGCAGTTAAATCCCTGCACTCAGATCTTGCAGGACACTTAGTCTGGGTAGCTTTATAGTCAGAGGTCTGCAGAGTCCCCACTGGGACCAACCTGCTTTCATGAAAACATACTGCTACCACCCTCCTGTCTCCCTCCAAATCATCAAGGAGATTGGCCAGATTTCACTTTGGAGCCTTTCAACATAATTTCACTTTACAAGTTTAAAGAAAACAGGCTAATGGTGGTGTTATACCTATTCTTCACAGGGCTCCATGTGTTGCATTAGGAGCACATCTATATGCATCCAATAATTCCTTTTCTTTTGCATTTATCCAGTATTTATCATAACTTCAGATTCTACATCTAAATAGAAGTTGCTGGTTCCATTAAAAAAAGAAAAACAAAAGATGGATTTGAGCTCATTCAATCATACCCAGATAAGGAACTAAACCTCATATTCCTCATGTCAGTTTAAATTATTGGGGTTTTAAACTAATGTTCTGATTTGCAGAAAATTGGCCTTTTTCTTTTCTGGAAGTCACCATTACTTTCCTATTAAGTGGACATTTGGTTTTAAGAGTGACAGAATAAAAAGTTTCTTCAACAGCTTCCATAAGAAATGAACTGGAATTAGGACAAAAGAAACATACTGGAAGAAGCAGCAGCAATTGCCAACTTGATTTGGCTTACAGGAAATTAGCAAGCAAAGTTTATGTACTCGTGCAACATTCCAAGAAAGCACAACATTACACTAGACACCACTGTTAGACAGAGGATGCTCCCAAGGGAAAATCTAGTGGAGACAGAGTTCAGTGAAAAGGTAGCTGACTGAATTTGAAGGCGAGAAGAAAGGGGTGGGGGGGAAGAGAGAGCAGGATAAAAACGTTCTGGCTCAGTCCCATTCCCTTGTCCTTTTCCTAGCCTGAACCCAAAAACGCAGCTCAAATGGGAGACTGAAGGTACTGTTTGTTCTCCCTCATGACTGCTTAGATGGATAGATGCTTTCAACGCTTGCAACTCTATTAACTCATTTCTAAACTACTTAATTCTCATCATAGTTCAGCTATTTTACTGAAGATTAAGCAATGGATGTTTACCCAGAGCTACATTTTTATTTTGCAACCCTAGAAACGTAATTGTAAATGCCATTTTTATTACTCTAGTCTCCATTAAACAAACTTAGACAGAGGAAGATGAGGAAGAAAATAAAAAGAAATCTTGTATTCATGGTCTGACAAGTACTTGTATGCTTAGCTACTTAGCGAGCATTCAGGCAATTCTGTCCTCTCTTTAGAAAGAGTGAAATTTAAGATGTACTTTGCTTCTTGAGAGGGCTGTAAGTCCACTTACTCAGCTACTATTTTGACTTTGGTACTGCTATACAGCAGACTGTAATGTGTACAACCTAACTGGAATTTTTCTAAGTGACACAGCTGCTGATAATTTTAAAAGTCATAGTGACCAAAGTTACCTTAATATATCTTTCCATACCACGAGAAGGAACACAAGGGCAGACATCACATACCATGTTTTCTGAATTTTCTCTCTCTACATTTGAATTGGACAATTAATAATTAAATCATCAGCTAGAACAGGAAGTCAAGTAAAATAAAGTTAATTTGGCATGTAGTTCCCAGCAGACGCATCTGTGTAAACTGCAATGCAAAATAATCTATATGTCATGAAAAGAACATCTTAGCTGACCAAAATCCTTCCAAAAACCCAAACTTCTATAAAAAGCTACTGGGGGGGGGAGGGGAAGGGACAACAGAAAGGAAGTTCCAATGGCAGCGTTTCCTCAGACCCTGATTCACTGAAAAGCTAACCTGCTTTTCCTGTTTTAAGTGAAAAGTTTGCCATGAGGGAAACAGGCAGAGAAACAGAAATAAAATACATAAAAATGTACACCATAAAACTCTCACTTAATCCAATCTCTTGATGCGACCCAGAACATTTCAGCTGTGATATTAGGGGCTGAGTCCTTCCTGTAACTGCAACTTCACACAAGTTACAAGCTCCAAATTTCTGAAATTATTTCTTGCTTAACTGCATGCAGTGTAAGACCTGACAGCTGCAGGATCATTTGGGATGCAGATACCCTTTCTGAAACTTACCTTCCACATCAACAGCTTTGAAACACATGAGCCTTTTCTGCTAGCATTTAGAGAAGTACTGAGCACTGCAATTGATAAAAGACATCTCGATAATATCTTGTTACTTCTCTTTAATGGCACTAAAATTACCCAGGGCTAGAAGGTTGATCAGGAAAGCACCTATTCACACTGCAAATACACACGTTGCTGCTGGCAGTGCAAAATGTCATTATTTTGCTAATTCAGTAATTTGTGTGTTTGCTGGACACAAATTATTGCTGGACACAGAAATTAAGTGTGTGAGTTAAAATTGCTCAAGTTTTATAAACCAAGCCTTACCCACATGCAGGCCTCCAGCCTGACTTTTGAGATGATAGCCCATAAAGAAATGGATCCTTCAGTTGTCTCCTCATCAGGGCAGATAATCTGATCCGGGTAAGGAGGCTCAGGAAAATTAACTGAGTTACATTCATACGCAGCAAGAGTAACTGATGCTATGTGTGGACCCTGAAAAAACACAAGTAATTTCAAATGCATTTTAGGCCAGTTATAAGAAAAGTTAAAATTAAAACCCTCACCTTAGTCCCTCATGCACTAAGCTAAAACTTAGTGTTTCTCATTTTGGCCATTAATAATGCTACCCATGTAAAACGTTGGGGGGTTTGGGTTAGGGAGCCTTTCAGCTTTTGCCATGCCATTGTATAGTAGTATGAGGTTATCGAACATAAGTAAGAATCCTTACTTCTTAAAACCAGGAAAATTTTCAAAACTCTAAAATGTTCTCTTTGAGGCATTTATGAGCTACAGCTTTATTACAGCAGGTGTTTTCCCTACTGTTGCTTTTAGAGGATGGAGGCATTTAAAGTCTATGTTACATTTTTCTTCAACGACTGGTCCTTTACAACACCTTACAGCGAACTTCTTAACTTCCTCCAAAAAGCAGTTGCTTATTTTGTGCCAGTTTTTCTGCATATACACAAGAACAACCTTTCTGCTATTTGCTAAAGATGGTTTGAAATAGAATACAAAACTTAAACATTATTTAAATGCCATATAATTGAATTACTTCTTGTCTCCCATCTTACAGTAAAATCTTATTTTGGAGAGACCTCCAAATAAAACTAGCATACAAGTGTATTCAAGAATTGAATTACTACATACTTAAAAAAAACTGAAAAAATTGCCATTATTTTAATACAACAGAAGTGAGAAGCAATTCTAATAGTTTATGGCCTGAACAGTAGACTTGTAGCTAAAAAAGAAATCCCTTCACAAAAGGTCAGGGAAACATTGTTTGGGGAAGAAGAAAAAAAAACCCAGAAGAGTAGTGACTTGAACTAAAAGTTGCAGATTTAAAGAAATCTTAAAGTTCTATGTGCAGATCAAATTACACGAAGCTAAACTTCTGCTATTAATTATTTCATGGGTTTTAACATCATGTTGGGAAATGTATTGTCAACTATTTTCTTCTATGTTTTTTCCCTTAAATGAGTCATATTTATTAGACCAATAAAGGACCCACCCAAATCAAAGCTAAATTTCTTACAGAATAGCGAGTGTGATAAACCTCAGCACTGCCATTCCCCTGCACAAGGCTTCCAAGCTCACTTTGAAATGCAGGAGCCAGAAGTGTATGCAGAGGACACTGCAGGCTTCATTTGCACCTTAAAGGGTGAAATTCCATAGCAGGTCTGACACAAAAGGTGAGTGAGGCTCCATTACTTTTTCTAGACTTGCTGGGAAGAAGGTTTCAGTTGGGTTGACTCATGTCAGCATTTCAGGTCCCACTGGCGAGACCAGAGCACTGGACTTATGCAATTACACTGACATAGTGATTTTCTAGAGGCAGGGAAATAAGAAAGTTAGGGAAAAAATAACCAGTTGTATTTTTCTGTATGACAGTTGTGACTACTGTTGTCACATGTAAACAATTCAAAACCAAACCATTCTTCTGGCATGCAGTCAGTACAAGACAAGCTGCTCTGATACCAAGCAATTCTTTTATTTATTCCTAGTTACTTTACAGGAGACTAATTCAAAGTGCTTTGGCATACTTGGGGTTACATGAATACATAGATAGACACAGCCTGCTGAGATGATGAGGCATAGTATCTCTTGGAGAAGGTTCACTGAAGTAAAACTGAAAAAGAGGGGATCCAGAAGTTGATACACAAGAGCGATTTTGATATGGAATGGAGAATAAAGAATGGATGAATGAACCAATGACTAGTAAGATAGAGTATTGACATTTCCATAGGCCTCAGTGACAATTAACTCCTTTTTGGTGCTTGTAGCAAGATCATCCCTGTCCCCAGCAGCTTCATATCTAAACAAAAACCAAATCTCTATTTTACCCAATGAGGACAGACAGAAAGAGAGCAGAAACTTTCCTAAAATTGTAAAGTACATTTTAGCAAACCTGGGAACCTCTTTCTCCACCGTACTCTGAAATTTAGGGAACTTAATCCCATGCCCTGCTTGCCCCTCCCCAGTCTGACAGCTACCTTGGGACAAAACAGGTCTCAAGCCATCTTCCTTAAATGAATGGTTTTCACCGGTAGAAATTTGCAATAAATTGCTCTTGAATAGCAAATTTGCATGGAGGAAATCCCCACTGTACTTGAGTTGTACATGACAATTTCCTATGTTCCCTTGAGAGTAAGGGTAAGGTGTTTGCCAAGGCAGTAAGATACGGTGTGTGAATTAAGTACAGTTTTGGTTCCACAAAACTCGGAAGACATACTCCAGTACTGTATAACTACAACCAGCTGCAATGGGAAACTTACTTTAGTTTCAGTTTTACAATAGTAAGAGACAAATTTAATCACAACTGTAGCAAGGCCTCCACCCCCTTGCAAAGTTTCAGTGATGGCATTACCAGCATTTCTTCTCAAACTGCACACAGGGTGGACAAAGACATGATACAATCGCACGACAGAAAGCAATGACAAAATGCCTAACTGGAGACTGCTTGCTCCATGAGCATCTCAATTATAGAATGATGGAATCAAATAGGTTGGAAAAGACTGTTAAGATCATTGAGTCCAACCTTTACCCCAGCACTGCCAAGACCACCACTAAACCATGTTACTAAGGGCCTCATGTACACAGTTTTTGGACACTTGCAGGGATGGTGACTCCAGCACTGCCCTGGGCAGCCTGTTCCAATGCTTGAGCATCCTTTGGGAATTGGACAATTCCTAGTATCCAGTCTAAATAAAATCCAGTCTAAAATCCCCTGGCGCAGCAGTTTCCCTCAATAGAATTGCCATCCTTGAGATGGCCTAATGGTCTCCAAACATTGCCTCTTATTAAGAGAGCTCTCCCACTCCCAACGAATGCCTGCAAAAGGAAAGATTTCGTAAGTAGGCAATGGAGAAAAAGGCATTTCACAAAGCAGCTGCAAACAGCCAGTGAGCCACCTGAAGACTATGCCGAAGGGACAGAATCCTTCCACCGCAACGTAAACAATTCTATAATGGAAAAACGTTGGAGTTATGGAACCCACAGAAGCCATATTTTAACTGGGATAAGAAATAAAGCATAAACGGTTCAGTTAGAGTGATGAAGTGTGGAGTATTGGAACTTGGAAAGAGCCAAAGGAAAGCAGAAGAATCCTGTGTCCTCCTCTGGCAGTGGGGCCCGGCTGTCCTGCTAGTCAAACGGACAACAGCTCGCAGCTTGGCAGGCTGCATGCAACATCTCTGACATCTGCTTTTGTTCTAGCTCAGCTCCGAAAGCTTACACAGAGCAATATACTTTCACAAAGCCATGGTTACCAAGCACCTCAAAACAATGGTTGGCTAAACAGGACTATGGTTGCAATGGGGGTGGGGAAGCAGGAAGAGTGGGAGGGTCACTGCCTGTTTCATAATGGAGGTGCCATTTTGCTTTATATTTAGCAATAGTGGTGGTTTAACTCTGAATGGAAGAGGGAACCAACTTCAAATGGGCTTTAGGTACCACCTTTGGAAAACCACAGTCAATTTACACTCAGGTGTTTTCTCTGTACTCCTTTTTGCACCAGAAGGATTAATCCTCATACAATTTTTTAATCCTCTTCACAAATAATACCTCCTTCAACCTGTCCTCCTCCTTCCCTGCATGGGGCCGCAGTAAATACTCCAAGTGTTTTGCCTCCCTGCAATAGCTCAGTTTATTTCAACACCTTAGGAAAACCTCAATGATATCCCCTCTTTAACTCTAACTACAGCTTTATTTTGGAAAGGGCATTTGCAAAACAACTTCAAACCCTGTTGTACCAGCCAACAAATAATAAACACGGGCGATTTAGTAGACATACTGCTTGCCAAACCAGGAAGAGTTGCTGAAATTCAAGGAATGTAAGGTCCTGAACACCGTCTTTCCCTCTTCCAATGATTTTTTTTTTCCTCCTTTCTCTTTTAAATGGCAGGAGGCACTAACAGGGGTGAACAGAGAAGAAACTGAGAAACATTCTGCTGACTCGAGTGAGAAACATTTGCTCGCCACTACTGACGACCAGAAGGAGCCTGTGGTTAGGCTGGAATGCGATTTGTTAGAAATAGCTGTACGATTTACAAATGCAACAAGACAAGATCTAGTCATCAAGATCAACTCAACACAAATCCATTTTTAGCAATAGTAGTTTAGGGGAGTTTGGAAATCCCTATCTAGACAACCCTAATGTCTCACAGAAGGTAACTTCAGACTCTTGAACTCACAGGACTTCAGAGAAGTTTTAGTTCAATGACTGAAGGCACCCAAGTTAGAATAGACACTGCTAATCCATAGAAATAAGTTACTTTAAATCCTGTATTATGACATTTTTAGAAAGTACACTCTTTTAATCTACAAATTATGCTTGGAAATTCATCAGCGCAGGTAGAAAGAGACGGCAGGCCCACATAAAAAAAATCAATTTAAAATCCATAAAAACATATTGATATGTATAATTTTTACAACAGAGAATTTTTTACCATAAGGAAAACTGACTGAATATCCAATTAAAAGTTAATCATATTTTCACATTATTAATCATTCTGTGCACTTATGACTGTGAACATACTTAAATCTACAGATTTATAAACAAACTCCGTATCAAGTGCTGGTTTCTCACATGCCCCTTCACAGAACAGCCATCCTGCTGAAGTGATACGAGCACAAGAACAACTCCATCTAATTTTAACATTTTACTTTTGGGGAAGACATAATTTTAGACTGGCTCTAATTTAGAAACATTTCACAAAGAGAAGTGATATGTCTGCCAGCAAGAAAAACATTATGCTGAACTCACTGCTGAACTTAAGGCACTTAAAATCAGTTTCCCTCCATGGATGCTTTACATACTGGGTTCGAGACTCAACCCTTTCACAGGGGGGAAACATGTCATGCTATATTTGATTAAGATAAACTGGAAAAGTAGAAGCTTGCTTCTCATGGGAAACATCCTGCAAGTGTTGCCCCAGGCTGCGACTCATCTCATACTTATCCATGGAGTCAGTACACCTCTCAAGAAAGGAATACCACGTTACATCATCTCTACTATAATCAAGAGCAGTGGACAACTACCCACAAAGAACACTGCTCTGTGATTAAGAGGGGAAAGCTTGATCTGTAGGTGACCATTAAATATGTCAATCTAGTCTGTCTGTCTGTTTCACAAGATTAAAGCATCTCGTGATTTTATACAATGTCTGGTATGCAGTGCTGGCTGTACAGCAGGGCTCAGAATGAAGTAGGATCCTGTACCTAGGACATCCTCAAGTGACACAAACATCCATCAAGTGGTCAGGGCTTAGTTTTAGCACATTGTCACGGCACTTCAAGAGATGTATTAATTTTACAATCATGTGTCTGTTAGCAAGTTTCTATTCCCACCTCAGTCAAGCCTTGCCCTACATAACAAAGCTGATGGAAATTCCAAACGATGAGCCAAAAGCTCTGAATATAACTGAACGAAAACCACTGAGGGAGCAGGCACGTGGTACCAGTGCCACGTTGCTGCTTTGAGGACTAACACAAAAAGCAGATATTTTGTAAGCGTGTCCCCACACTACATTCTGTAGGAGCAAACAGGCTCAGGTCAGGAAAAGGCAAAACTGGAAGAATACAACTTTATACTCTGGTGCTGACAGAAGACAAAAATAATCTGTCAGCATCCTCTCCTTGCCCTTTCCTAGCTACCCACTTATTATTTCTGAAGAATAAATCACAGCATCTCTTCAAATTGACACTAGCAGTGATGATCTGCTTTAATGGCTCCAATTGGAGATTGTCTTGCACAGTTATTATTTCCAACCTATTCGAGGAAGCAGTGACATGAAAAGTATAAAGTTCAGGCTGTGCATTAAAAAAAAAAAAGAAGAGAGCAGAAACTCCAAGGGAACAAATCACGAGACAGTACAATGTGACCTCCCAGCAGAGTTATGAGATGCAGAACCAGTGAGAAGGAAGTCAAGAGCAGAAAATGAAAACAAGATGCCAGAATCTAAAAGGTGAAGTCCATCAGCCTTCAAAAGGAAGAAAAGGGTGTACCGATCATCTAACTAACTCCTCGGCTCGGTACAAGTTTAAATCACTACACGTGGCCACGATGCTCAATACAGCTTAAGTATTAATATGACATCGCTATTTTGTGGAGTTCTGACAAGTCAAAGTAAGGTAACTAAGCCTGCACAGATGGAGGTGCTTCACGTTCGCTGTTTCTTGCCACGGTTCCAACTCCAGATAAACCATCCAGACTCTGATGTACACCACTTCCAGCAGCACTGGAAGCTGTATATGGAGCTCGCAGTCACACCATGTTGGGCTCTGACTCATGAGGTCCAGCAATTCACAGTGGGGCAATACATGAGGTGAATGCTTCCAGCTGTTCCACCAGCCCCTGCCCCAGAGGTTACTATCTGGGAGCAGGACAGGGGACCAGCAGTGTCTGCTTGGCAGTTGTCAGGCTTGCACCCAGCAGAACTTACACCACCATCGGTTTCAACTCATGTTAACACACTAGACTGGGGACTTTGGGCTCAGTCCACAACCTCCTAGCCTGAGCTGCAGCTGCTGAAGGGATTGTTCTTCCACAGCATAACCTAAACCAGAGGTGCTGGGTTTATTCTCCACAGGTATGGGTATCCAACACATAGAACAACAACGGGTGCGCTCAGAGAGACTAAGACTCCAAATGCGTATTTTTCTCCCTGAAAATACCATTTTTAATCTCAGATTTTTTAAATGCATGTAAACTCCTAGAAGATTTAAGAAACACCCAGGTCACACAACTAATCTGGCAACAGTTTAATTCATTGTACCCTTCATCATTGTATTATTAATATCAATGCTCAAGCAGAACAGAGCCCATGTGAGCCATGAGCAGGTGTTCCCATCAAGAGCTGGTTAGCAAAAGTGGTGGTGATGTTTTTAAAAGTTCTATGTTGATTCAAGTATTCCAGGATGTTTCAGTTCATTGTAGAAAGCTCAGGACAGCTGGAGGAAGTAGGTTTAAAGGCATGAAGGAAACAAATGAGAGAGTAAGCGTCACAAACAACCCTCGCACAAACAGGATCCACTTCAACTTATTTTAGAATTAACTGTTGTCTTCTGCACGCACCGTGTATTTTTCTTTCAACCACCTTAAAAGGCCAATAGCAATATCTGTGCTCAGATTACTAGAACCATTTTCATTTCATTTGTTTTAAGCTTGCAAGCTGACATGTGAATCAAAGAACAGCAGGGACTGGAAAGGAACACTTCACTTAACAAAAATAATTCAGGGCTGGGAAGGGGAGCATTGCTGCACCCTCCCACCTGGCTGGGGCAGCTCAGCTTTTGTTTCTCTTTTTCCTTTACATACAGAACCCACAGTTTTCTGGATTACTCATGCTAGTTTTGAACCATCCACATGGAAAGAGCAAAACTTCTCCTGAAGCTGACAATCACTATGAAAACACTCCTGGATTAAAGTCATGAGTAAATAAAGGGATGGGAAAAAAAAAAGAAAAAGATAGTAAGTTCTGTGGATTTCCAAATGATTCTGCGTACTTCATAAAAGTGGAGTAAGCCCCATTGTGTGAGCTCTTCTTTATAGAAACACTTTGGTAATTTTATCATGAGTCTCCTTACAAGCTCAGCTCCTGGAATCAGATTATAAAAAGAATTCAGTTTGATTTTTAAAAGTTTTCAGTAGTCCTGTCAGGAAAAGAGGTTTTTATTTGTGGTTTGGATGGGTTTTTTGTTTGTTTGGTTGTTGCTGTTGTTTTGTTTTTTGTTGGTTTGTTTTTTAAATTATGTTTTTTAGTTTTAATTACTTTGCAATCTTTTTGTTTAAAGCTGATGAGCTCATTATTGCACAAGGTGTCTGGGATTTTAAACCTTCAGATTCTAACCGAACCCAGTTCAGATAGGGCCAAAAATACAACACATTTCAGCTGCAAACCACCAGACAAAAGTGGTGGGGGCCAGAATGTGCCAAAGCCAAACCCTGAAACCAATTCAGATCAGAAGCTAGACACTGAACCCTCAAGCCCAGATAAACTCAAACTGGCTTCCTAAAGCCAGCACTGTCAATAAGGACACTCTATTTCCAATTCACTTCTCTTTAGAGGCAGTTTTCTGTTCTTCTTCATGGCCTGAAATTATTGCTGTGCTCTCTTCCAGGCTGCTACAGAACACCCCAGAATAAGAATTGACAAAACCACATATGACAGTTCTGAAGAAATCCGAACTCTTGTGTGACCCCCCCAGCAAAACATTCCTATTGCACCTCACGTTTCCTGTTTGTGCTAGTCCACAATCCGGCCACCAGCAAAAACCTTTTCAGCAGTTGCTCCGCTTGGCTCTATCAGCAAGCAAGCAGAGATCCATATTTAAGACACAAAAACAACAAACAAAGCTTGCTCCACACTTTTGACCCGTGAGGAATTCGCTTCCATTCATCCCCCTCCATTACAGATGTTAACAGGCCATCCGCAGAAGGGACAAGGCTTTGCAATGGGCACTCATTAATTCTAAGCCCATTTTGTTTGCCCCAGCCTCATCTTTTGCAATCCATTTGCCAGAGCTGAACTGAAACCAAATCACGAGACAGAGCATTGTGTGAAGATGGCAATGGTGGCGGGTCCCAATCCGGCACTCCACCTAGTGTCCCTCGGTCCAGTGCCCTCCATCAGCTCGTTCATTTCATTTTGTGGCAGCAAACTGACCTCTCCAAGACATACAAATGCAAGAAATTCCTGATGAGTTACCCTCAGTCATCTTCTTCTGGTAATTGAGTGATTTGTGCCATTTATGTTTTAATACACCACCAACAGAAAACATTTAGGACTAAGAAGAAAAAGCTGTGTGCTGCTAAAACCAGTATTTAGAGTCATTAATCGTAACAGTTTTATTTCCTGCAGAACCAGATCATGATTACTATTTTTAAAATGCTGTTTTTAAAGAATTGTGAAAACCCCTTAATGGACTTTGGGAAAATAAGCCAGCAGACTTCTTTTCAAAGTGTCAGAATAAAAAGGATTCTTGGAAGAGTGGCCTGCTTCCCTAATTTCTGCACTGAAGATCTGCTCTGTGCCAGCCTTTAGCTCAGTGCTGATTTGCAGCATGAGAATTGTTTCCCAAAAAGCCATGTAAAATTTTACATTTAGTGCTGACTACAGCTAAGGAAGCAACATTAAACTAGGAACCAATCCAGCAGACAATGTTCAGCTCCTTTATAACACAGAGTTCTTGAATCACAGAAACAGCAATAAAAAGCCCATTGTCAAACTAACAAAATCGACCTTTCTCTCCTACAGGGATGTTCACAGCAAGGATGTTCTGGTGACCAGCAAAATCCAAATCAGATGTGAACCAATATTAACCAGGGGCAGTAACAATCCCTTCGCACTGGGACAGCTTTAAAACTACTTAAAGCAAACTGTTTCCAAGCACTCTCTTCTCAGCTCACCCCAGGATCAATTCTGGCACTTGGAATTTACGCTGCTCCAAAGAGCGGCTGGTGAGAGATGCTCAGAAGAATCCAGACAAATGACAGTTTTCAACATCGGAAAAACAGCTAACGAAGCCAGGGAAAGCAAACATCCAGAGTCATTCATATACTGCATCTATTGCATAACTGCCTCTGTGATCTGCCCAGCTAACAGGCTGTGCCCATAAACAGTTTGATGTGGAAACAGTCGCAGGCAGTAACTGGAGAGATGCACCTGTGTCGCAGCTGCAGCACTGAGGCTCACTGTCTGAACAGGTGCCCACGTGCCATCAATTCCTACCCCTTGGCCCTTCATGGCAGAGACAATGCTGCAAGCCTCAGCAAGAGCTCTGCAGCGCATGGGTGGGCCCGAGAGCATTGTAATTGCATTCCCACAACCTCACTGTACATACACATTTAAAATGAGCAATTAATTAAAAGCAATTTTGAAAACACTTACTGAGCCTGTTCTCTATTGCCAGTAAATCCAGGCATTAAAGCAGAAGACTATTTGCTGGTTGTAACTTTTCATTTCTTTGAATCAAGAGAAGAATAAGTTTTATCATAACAAAGAAATGTAATTAAAGTATAGGGAACATGAAAAGTAGATACAGAGTAATGTAAGAGTTAACATAGCAAGTTACCAGGTTAACCTGTTGGATTTTACTTTGAGAGGCAACTGCTGCACGACTAATAAAGCAAAAAATAGCTTAAAACTCCTCCTTGTGAAAGCTGGAGTGCCTAACTGCATTTTTTCCAGATGGGTTAGATCCAGAATACTATTCTGAAATAATTTACCACTAAAAGTTGCATCTACCGCTTGAAGGTAGTACTCTGTGTTCCCTTCCAGACCAGGCATAGGCTCAAACTGAGGAGATATGAAGCAGTGTATTACTACATTGATAGCTTATTACATACACATATTGCTGATATGGCTGTATTGACAAGAACATTATCAGTCCAGGTACTTAGAATGGCAACACCCGGTAAGACAGGTCTGTTTTTACAGCCCCAGTGCCATCTAGTGGCTACAAAGCCACATATATTCCCCCAAGTTATGAACCTTTCGGTGTTCAGACAAGCCTTCAGTGCACAGAAAGCATTGACTGAACTTAATTCCAGGCTTATCACTAAATCTTGCACTGGAGAAAAGAGGAAAACAAATCCTTGCTTCTCTTCCTACACTCAGTGCCTTCATGAAGTTCCCTCAGAGTAACAGAAACATGCTTATGTGTCTTACATATGTAAAATGAACAACTATTTCTCCGGTAGTGTTACACATTATATACCAAGGGTACAGTTTTACTATATTTTATTCTACAACCACTTTCTAATTATCCAGTGCCATCTACTTTGCCTGGTTTTTATCCTTCCTAACAAAGATTTGTAAAACTTTCCTTCCTATGTTCCAAATAAATACCTTTACTCACAATATTAAACTAAACTTCATTTCCTAGGTGATACACCTCCCTGTAATCTTTGGAAGGGTGTTCACCTCCTATACACCCACCACAAGCTATATTGATAAGCCAACAGAGAAGTTATATTTTGCATATACGTTAGGTTAATGCAAACTCAGGTCAAGGTTTGAATATATCCACTAGATTTGCATATCCCACAGGAAAACTTAAATGATATGTTATGAAATTTAATTTGATTTCTATTAAAGTAATTTAGAACTATTTAAACATCTAGATTGTTGAATACAGAGTAAAAGAGAGGTCAATTCCACCTACTTTTATTAAAAAGGTGGTGCTGTCTTACGAAGACTTCATTACGTGAGAAAAATAATCTTGGAGTGGCCTAGGGTATAAAAAGCACTCTTGCTGCCCTCTCTCTGTCCTGCTGCATGTTCACTCCCACCATAGGCTGGCAGAGGACCCAAAGCGAGCAGAGCATCTTGTTTCAGGACTGACGATTTTGACTGATCCTCCTGCTGTGCAGTGCATGTGTCTTACCATCCCCAAGTTATCAACAGCATCATCTCCAAGTCAGAAAGATCCATGTATTGTCAATTCACTGCTAATCACCATCCAGTGTTACATAAAAATGTTCAGATACTGTATTCATTAGCTTTACTGAATGTTCATTTCCAGCCATTTAGACTGACACCAATATTTTTGCCTAGAAGGCTATGCACGAACTTGTTTCTGTTTAGCAATAGTTTCCTTTCTCCTGCACTTTCTGCCTCCACAGTCTTCAGGAAAGAAGCTACACTAAGAGCAAGGTTATGACTTGCTAATGTAAATGCAGCCCATGCAGATGCCATTTGGTCTAACAGGCATTGCCCTGTGTGGAAAAGCACGAGTTTCTTGTTTGTTGTAGTGTTTTCTGTGTTATTGTTAATGATTAAAGCAGTTCTGAAAGTAAACATCTTTAATTGTTCCAAATACAAGATGACAGTTGTTGCATAAACTGGTTTTAATTATTTTGTGGCCATGAATCCTTTTCTTAAATCCAGCACAGTGGTTTCATAAACAGGGAACTAATCCAATGGCCAAAAGCAAAACACACCCAAACATTTCCCTGACTTTCCTAGCTAAGTTGAGATAAACAACATCATACAACTTTTCAGAACAGATATTATTTTATCTTTGTAGACATTTTTCTTGCTATTAGTTTCAAAGCAAAATCAATACTTTAGCATAGCTGCCTATTTCAGCCAGAAAAATGACCATTTTAAGCCACCAAAAAAGAGTATGCTGAAAAATTTTAAATGGAAACATTTGAGCTGCATACACACCAGAAAATGCATCACTTAAATTAGGAAATTAGAGGATAGAGCTTGCAGATTCTGATCCATTGTTTCAAATGAGGATTAACAAGAGTTCAAAAAAACATATCATATACAAACTACAAAACAAGGTTATATAGCATAGAATATGACTAGCATTCGCTAGAGCCCAGGAGCATTACACCAAGTATTTCTCTTCCTTCAGAAGTACTTAACATTTAGGACTCATGGAATATGCTTTATTCACATAATTTAAAATATGCAACAATTAAAATAATTTGATTCAGAAAGAACATGGTGCAGAAATATCCTTACCAAATAGAGCAGAAAGGTGTGGAGACCTGTTCCAAGTCCAACAGAGGACAGAATGCCCAGTCCTACCCAGTAGGCACACCAGAAGAACTTCTTCTCCATATATCGCACATACTGAAAAAGAAAAGTCACAGAAGAGAAAGACAAACCAAGAATGGTGATATCTCCTAGGGGAGAAAGTTACAGCTACAGAGTAATCTAGATTACAACAACTGAAATAGAATTCCAAATACTTCTATTTGCAATTTATTACAATTACAGTACAGAACATGTACAGAAAAGAGAGCACTTTGAAAGGAAAAGCCCACACGCCTTAGAATCAGCAAGTTTCCAAGAAGATGAATGAAAAATTCAGGTTCAATAGCAGGGAGCTGAAATCCAGAACAAGCATATGAGGTGTGAGCAAGGAGCAGCAAAGCCCCAGACAGTGTCTACTAGAGCCCAAGGAGTGAGCACACAGCTCAGGGAATTGCCCAAGCAGATTAAATGAAGAATTAGAATTAACTGCACTTTCGATCTGTTGAATGCTTTAGCTTGGACTAGCAAGTAACCAGGCTTGTTACTTTTAAGAAAAGATTAAAATGTTGGTTGCATTTTCATCTTTTGCAATGGTTGCATTTTAATTTACGTGCTGCACACATAAATGAGGGATTATGGGGAAGTCACAGCAAATTCTGGACATAAAAAGTCCAGTTGGGTACACTGGAGAAACAGGAGACAGTAGAGACAGTATCTCCCTCCCACTGGCACAAGAACAATGCAAAGCGGATGAGCCAGGTCGTCAGCTTGTCTGCATCAGAGCCCCAAGAAGAGGTGACATTTTATACCATCTAGGTTTGTTCCCAACAGGCTCAAGGAACCCTTGAGCAGCTCTGCTCAGCCATACCTTAGTGCAGTGGAGGTCCAGTAGCCAGCCCAGGGCCCATGTGCCCCAATACCAATTTGTAAGAGCCATCTAGTGGCAAATGTTGAGTGTGTCACTCTCCAGCCTTCGTGCTGACAAAGCCACCAACCAGGGCAGTTTTTAATGAACTGCCTGATGGTATTTGTCCATCAGGAACGGGGCACCAATTTATCATCTACTAACTTGCTCCGCATGGAAGTGCTTAGATCTCAAGCATGGGATTGAGCGAGCAAGAACGTGATGAGCTGAAGGAACTCATTTCACTACACTGCAAGACCCACACTGGGAAGCCAAGACTCATGTTCCAGCCCTGCACGTCCCTCAGGCAGAGACACACCAGAGCGGTTTGTATGTAAGCAAGTTCTCTGAAACTGGGAACCTGCTGATTTCAGAGACAGAGTGGGAAGATGATTCAGTTGCACATGGAAACGCTCTGCAGGGTTTAAAACAGCTGTCTGCCCTCAGGGAAAACTCAAAGAGAAAAGGGGAGAGGAAAGGTGCAGCCAACACTATCACTTCGTGCTTTAGCAATGGCTTACACTTCAAATGGTGCAAAAGCATCAGTCTTCATGTACACCAAAGCACAAAGAAGGGTTTTAAACATGCATTTGAAAACAATGGGGGTATGAGAAGCATCACAGAAACAGATTTGAACCATGAAACCATTTTATATCCAGAACTATGCCTATCCTAGCTGGTCAGGAAACCCTTCCAAAGCAGCAGATGAAACATTTATTCGGAACCACAAAATTCTATTATGACTCAATTTAACACTGTATCTCAAGAGCTCACACCACTATTAAAAGCTTGTTAACAGCAGATGTGAAGGAGTACTGCGGCATCAGAGGTATGCTTATTTGGGAACAGATGAGAAGTGGAACACCTACAGACATAACAGAATAGATCAAATGATACAGCTCATCATTCCCCAAGTCTAAAACACAACTCATCCACACACAACAGAGAGGAGTCATGACATGAAAAACAAATATCCTTAGTAAGAGTTCAAAAGATACATTACTATTTCATGGAGACCGCATTCAATTCCCAGGACACCTACTTTAGCACAGGGACAGAAAGCATTAGTCACTAAGGAAGGTAACTCGAAATCCTCGTACCTGTTGATGTGTTCCTTCAATGTAATAGGTAGCTGTAAGCACTGCGAGCGTCAGTAAAAAAGACACCAAGATACTTCGCCGATGCCACAATCTTAAAAAACAAATGGCAATTAGAGGGTTTTCATAATTTAGCACACATTTCAAAGTAACTGAAGTTATCCCACAGACTGGATCTTTGTGGATGCAGTCAGGAGGGACAGTGGCAGCTGACAAGTTTGCTTAAAATAAAAGCATAAGCTTCCCAAGAAAGTATCTGGGGACCCTTTATTCCTTATGGAAAAATCTCTGCTTTGCTGTCAAGTGAGATCAAAGTTCACCCATGGGGGTTAGTTTTTGTGGAGGGAGGAGAGGGGTTTGTTTATTTGGGGTTTCTTGGTTTTGTTGTTTTTAATAAAAGCAAAGTAACCATCTGAAAACAAACACAACCTGAAAACAAATAATCCAGCTTCTGCAGCTAAGACAGTCTCAAACACAGAGCCACCAAAACCACCCACAATTAAGCAAAGTGCAATGCAGGCACTGCACTGGCCCTGTGCAAGGGATGAGCAGTGGGTGGAACACAGAAGCGCCAATTTCACACTGCGTACTGGTGGGTAGAACCACAGTGAGAGCAGGAAGAACAAATCTTTACACTGTTTTGGTTCCCCTGATGTATTGAAATTAATCTCTCTCCTAACAGCTCAAAATTTAATAAATACATTTTAGCCAATTATGAAGCATTAGGAAGCTACTACTGTAAGGGGAGAGAAGTGTTTTCCTATGTAATTTAATACCCAAATACCTTTGAGCCTGTTTAGTTTTACATACATATTCTGCTTGATGTGTATATAGCTCACACAGCAAATTAGCAAATGCATTTATTATTTTCTGAGAAACACTATTATACTGTTGTTTAATGACTCAAAAAAGCAAGCACTAGCACCAGTTAAAAATCTCAGACATGAAATAGCAAACTACGAAAGTAACTGATCTATTTAGACAGATAGACAAAGATAGAAGTGAGACATGTAATACAAGGATATAGTCACAAACGTTTGCTATTGAGCAAGTTGAAAAAAGTCAATCTAATTTTCCTTTCATTTTAATATAACTTGTGCTGCTTATATTAGTATGACAATTGGATTTAAGTGATGGTCATCATTTATATCACAATTTACTCAAGTGGAACACAGGAGATCATCATGAGTCAATCTGAGGTCTCAACTTAATAGCTTAGAATAGTTCAGTATTATTTTCTGTAAAGATATTGTCATGCTAATGCCAGACAATGTAAACGTGCTGTACAACAGAGGGTGTGAGTGCTACCTGTAACAGAATTTGATGCCTAGGAAGCCAGGTAATAGCTTAAAATAAGACCTCAAATGTTATGTCTGCTGGGTTTAAATAAACGCTTGGAGGTTGTCAGAAATGGCTAACACAAGACCCGATAAAACACTTTGCTAGAACAACTCCTGATGATAGTTGAGGGAATGCACACAGTAAAACAAGCAGGTTTGGAGGTTAGGTTGGGCAGGGAGTAAAAGAGTATTAAGACTGCACTACATGAACTTGGTATTTTTCATACAAATAATTTCAGAAGATCAAAATGGAAAACGGAAGTTTCTCTCCATGGATCTTACGTATCAGCACCTCAACCGTGGGCCAGAAGGGTCAATGAGCACAGTCCATTACCACCAATCTCAGCTCATGCTGCAAAGGGGTGGTCCAACATCTAGAATCACCCACAGTGATATTAGATCCTATCTTCCAACTGGGAAAATGACTGTAAACTCAATCCCAAACACAAGAGATTCCAGTTACCAACACAAGCACTAGCGCATTTCAGCACTAGCAGGGGACATTAGGACTGCTACTCACAAATTTCCTAACTGAAACAAAAGCATTTTATCCAGTGTGTAAATAATGCTTAAAGAAAGAGCTTTAATAAATCATTTCATGCTGTGAAAGGGACAGTGTAGCTTAGAAACAAAGTCCTCTTTGCAGCAACATAAACAGCACTGCAAGTTCCACATAATCCTGAAGCCTGTTCTAGCTGAGCTATTTGAAGATCATTCAGCAACACTAGCACATACATTAATAAATCACTACTTAACACTGCAGTCGTAAGTACAGTATCTCTTGCCTTAAGAATCCCTAACCACTGACCCACTCCTTCAAATTGGAATATTCAACCCTTCAGAAAGTAAACTTGCTATTTTCCTCTACTGACACCTTACTGTATTGACACTTAGGTAATTTAGGCAGAAGGTCTGTGTACACAGCTAGAAGTATGGGATGTTCCAGCAGCCACCTTTAAGGTACAAAAATCAATGTTTTCTGAAAGAAGAATTTTAAAGTTATGAATCATCAGGGAATGAGAGGTCAGAATGGCCTACTGAATCAGAGCATAGGTTTCCCCAGAATGCTTAGTAGAAGTTAAGAAATTATCTTTACTTTATGGTCCATTCCTTCGAGTTTGTTAGAGTTTCCAGGAAAAAATACTGCAAGGTGACAAGCGGTTGTCTCCACAGTACAATATTCAACCTCTCTTCTCGGTCCCTTCGCTTCCGTTCACTCAAAGAGGAATCTGTAAATGAAAAGCAACAGAAATGCAAAAGCACAGGCTGACAGTTTGGATCCCACCCATCCAAAACTGTACTGACTTTTTTTTTTTTTGCCTGCTTTGTTAGGAAATTAATGTGAGCTCCTGGTCCTCTCTTCTACTCATCACAAAGCATTTGCTCCAAGTGCATCAGAAATCAGGTGGCTCCAGCAAAGGAAATCAGGTGGCTTTTTCCTTCATGCAGCTGGCAACCATTCAAGAATCTATTTGGCCCAGGGTACAAAAAGTCTTGCCTATCTATTAGCCTTTACGCAAGGTACTGCACTACCAGTTACAAATCAGCTAATATGTTAGGACAAATGCAACTCTCTCCCTCACTACAGAGACCACATTTCACTTGGAACTTTTGAATTTGGTTCCCTTCCAAAGCTATTCTCAGACTCCTTCAATCAAACTAGATTGAATTACACATGATCTTTATACACGTCAGTCAGCATGCAACTGGGTAACAGCATCTGCCCTCCCAGCCAGGATCCTCAGGCCATAGTAAGCCTTGCCACACAGCTCAGCTTCTCCAAAAGGAGCCCATCAGAGAGGAAGTGAATCCTGCTTTTATATCACAGTCCTTCACTGGACTGACACTGTTCATTTGGTTGCTTTTAACTGCAGTTAAAAGCAGCTTTGGTTATAAATGCAGAGCTCAACACTGCTGTAACACCAGTCACTGTACACTACCAGAACAAGTACAAAAGAAAGGTCCTTCTAACAAATGTGCCATTTTATGCTTACAGTACAGTCCGGATTAATAAAAACACCAGCTATTTTTTGGATGAGAATGGCTTGTTCAAAGGTCATCAGGCTAATGATAATAATTTTTAAACTTTTAAAGAAAATGAATTCTGAAATGAGAGAAAAGTAACTCCAAAACAATGGAAAAATACTCAAAAATAACTCTTGTATCCAAACAGACACCAAACCTGTTTAAACATCATTTGCTACACAAAGTCAAAACATGTATCCTGTTTTGCATATATTTAAAGCAATGCAGTAATATTCGTAAATTTTAAATTTTTAGAAAGCTGTTACATTTATAATATTAATCTCATCCGAATCCTCAGCATATTGCAATGTAAGATGTAGTATTTCAGTCTTACTCCAGTAATTGAAACATGCTGCCTTATCAGATGCTAATATTTACATAGAAATTGTATACCTCATCTGTCATAGTCCATTTAATTTTATATTCTTTATCTGAACTAACAGAAATCCTACAATGGCAGATGCTGGATAACATCCACGTTCCCTCGGAGTTACAGAATGATTTAAGCCTTTAAGTAAAAGGCTTTGATTTGTTCCATACATACAGTTCCTCTCTAAATTTTGCTGTGTTCATTGCTTCATGAATTTCTGTTCTCTACTTGTTTAATAAAAATGCTCCAACCTTGTTTTCAGTAAAGGTCATAAAAGACAATGGTGTAAGACTGCAGACAACTTGAGAAATCACTTGGTTACAAAACTTAATTAAATATGGAACTGGCACATTGAAAGCTGACAGGAAACAAACCAAGATGATCATAATTTCGGTGCTATACTACACAGCACAGATAATTCAGTGACATAAGGCTCTTTGTGAAATGTTCTCAGGTTATTTTTCATGAATCCTAAACATTAACCTGAGCTTACTTCAGATGTATCAGTAGGAAAAACAGGCAAAGATGGAGATGAAGTAGTTAACCGTTTTGTTGGTAATTTATAATTGAAAACTAGTAAATTATAGTGAAGCTAAATGTCAACAGAAAAGCTTAAAACTGGGAGACTAATAACTGGATTTCTCCCAGGGTAAAACAGATTTTTATTACCAAGTACTAACTTTCCAGTGCCAAAGGGTGGGGCTGGACAGCCAGACTTTGACAACCACATACTTGCCAACATAGTTCAGCTTTTTAGCTCAGTCCTGTTGCACCCCTGTTGGTACCCAAGTCAACTTTACAGGGCTTACATGCAGAGGAACTATAGAGTAAGAACTCTGGAAGGAGAAAAGAGTGCAAAGAGAAAACTGAATGGAAATACACAGCATAAAGCTGAGAACATCAAGTTATTTTCCACTTACCTGTAAAGTTTCCATTGTGCTGTTCTTTGATCATTCCTACACGTCTCTGGTCACAATCTGTTCCATTCTCTGCCATTTCATAGATCAGTCACGTATGGGGATCTAATAGCAGAAGAAAACCAAAACGCATAATGTCTCAATTTCTGGTTATGAAGACTCCATTTACTCCATAGTGAAAGAATACAGCCAAACATCCAGCAGTTCTCCAAAGCCAAATCACAGTTATCCTATATTACACCACCACAGAAAGTGATTCAGTTCCCACAATGGCAGAGATTAAAACAGTTCCACCTACAAAAATCTAAATTTTTCACTTAAATGACAAAACTCCCTCAATTTTAACAGCTGAACAAAAGCTTTTTAAACAACCCCTTCTACTACTCAGCTCACTGTTTGGGCTCCAGCAGCAGCAGAGCTTCACGCAAACCTCAGTTCAATACTAACAGAGAGGCACTTAAGTTTTGATTCTCATGTTAGAAAGCAACTATAGTGACACTAAGCTTCCAGGTAGGCAGTATGCAAACAGACCTCAAAAATCTCACAGCCTAAAAAGTTGGCCCTCAATATGGTAACTAAAATACAGAACTGCATCTCATGTTTTGCACAGTCTTTTATCTCTAAACCAGAAAAGGTAAACCCTTCAGTGGATGAGAGCTCTCTGATGGAAAGCTCTATTGAAAAGCATACATTCTGCCTGCTAGTTCAGCCTATGGTTAGATCAACCTCATAAAGCCCCAAAGAACAGCTGTGGTTTTCCTTATCCAGGAGAGCAAATACTGCAATAATTGGAAGTCAGCATAAACTGGGATGTTGCAAGAGCTGCTTTTTTTCCCCCCCTTAAAAACCAAACAAAACCTGAACAGCTGACAATTGTTATGCAATCAAACACAAAGAAATTAGCCAGTCAGACTCCTTGCTTTAAAAACCCTCTTTTGAATCTTGAAACAGTTTCTGGAATTTTATTTTGGAAAAGAATCCCACAGAGCTAAAGAATCTTATTTGCATCGCATTTCTCCCTGTAAGCAAACATGATCTGCAGTTTTTGACATGCTGCTTTTGTTGGAAAGAAAAGTAGTGTAGTATTAAAATGACAGGTTATATAAAACTGTCTAGTGGAGGAAATTAAAGTTTTACAGAAAAAATACCTCCCCTTTGATTTATGTCAGGCTTTAGAACCATGCAGCAGCTCAGGCTTAGTAAACAGGAGTGAGATCAACCCTTTGATTCAGACTGCAATAATGCTGTCAATTTTGTTTTAATAATTTAATTTTGTTTTAATAATAAAAATATTTCAGATACTGTATTTGTTTAATACTGCTAGGGTTACACAAGACAGTTTCAGACAGATGTTCTTCTGAACAGGTACAAGCCTTGTGTATTACTTGGAATACAGACAAAATTGCTAGCTAGAATGTGATTATTAAAGGGGTTTTACTTAAACCCAATAGGAGTCCTTCCTTCAATACCTTCCTGAAATGGAATGTGCAGCAATAGAAATCTGTCTACTTAAACAAGCTCGCAGAAACTAATTTCTCACATGTTACCATTTTTAGTCATTGAAACTTGGGCCCCAAAATACCCAAACCAACAAGAAAATAGAACATCCTTGCAAAAGTTTGCTTCTGAAAAATGCTGAAAGGCTCCATGGTCAGCCAAGGACAACAGAGGACTGACCCACTGCAGAAGGAGGCTTTACAGCATCACTCTGCAGTCATTTGCAACCCAAGGTTTGCTCTGAACTGCTGTTCAAACGTCAGAGAAACGTGAACCTCCTCCTTTTCTCAGATCAGTTTTATAGCAGCCTGACACTCTGGAAGTCAGCAGAGTCACACCAGTACTGAGCAGGAAGATAACCAGCCAGTTGCTACCATGACACCAGGATCAAATGTTTAGCCATCTACTAATTTCATTAGGACAGGATGTCCCTGTAAACGGTAGACTGCTTCTGCACTTATGTGGGCTTATAAAAATACGTATTTATACACACAGAATCTAAGCTATATACACACATCTGTATATCATGTACACACATGAAACTCAAACTGCAGAGAGAAATATTTCACTTGGGCATCCACAATTAGAAAGCCTGATGTTCAGAGAGAGCTGCTTAACAAGCAAAAGCCATCAGAGCTGTTCTGCACACGTCCACCCTAATAAAAAAGTTCTGACTTAGGGAACTTCAGTCACAGTCTGTTGGTTTAAACATAACAAATGTTAAAAAAACCCCCAAGAACTTAAGTGGAAGCCACATGTTCCTCATTCTGAAATCCATCTTCTTTCCTCGTGCAAATTCAGCCTTCAAAATTAAAGTCTCAACTTGTTTGGTCTCTGCTTTCATCTTAATTACATTTACAGAAAGTTAATTTACTATAATACAAACCGCTCTCCATGTTTGATGCTAAACTCTGAGCTGTGCACAACATTTCCTCTCCGTGAACTGAATTCCACTGCAATCCATTAAACATCTTAGTAGCACATAAAAAACATCAATCTCTAGGGATCTCAGGTGCACTGTTATGCACACATTACAGCTCTCACACGCTCAACTAACAGAGCCAGTTTTACCCTGGCTGCTTGGAAAGGTACTAATCTGGGATTAGTTTTGCATAACTCCACCTTAAGTGCACAAGTCAACACTGACAGCAAAGCAGATACATAATCCCTTTGCACACTTGTGTAGGGTGAGCAGTTGTCAAGAAGGTCTTAAAGTTCAACCATTCTGCAGAAAAGCTCTAAAAACTTGTACTTAGATATAAAGATGATTAGGAGATTTGATAAGTATCACATGACAAGTCTAAATGGGCTGCAATTAAGAAACCAAACCCTTACTGGTTTCAGAGAAAACTCCTTTGTTTTTTCAAAGTCTAATTATTTTTAAAGCATCTTAGCATAGGGAACTGGAGGATGCACATCCAGAAAGCCCAGGTCTGGATCAGTTGTTCTGTTTGATGCCTATTTGAATCATTAGTCCTGCACTGATGTCGTCTGATAGAGATTAACAGGAATGGGAGTCTGACCCAAAATGGAGTTACCATTCATTAACTGAGTCCACATTCTCAAGTCTATACCAAATCCATGAGAGCTCACCACAGGAAATTAAATTCTATTTGCTAAACACAACTTCACTTCTTATGAATGCTGAAAAATGCAGAATCCATATCTAAATTTGCTTAATATGTGGACTAGTATAATATAAATGTTTCATAAATATAAACCCAAACTATTTAAAAGAGCGATAAAACCCCCCAAACAACAACGTAGAACAGTTTTTGCATGAGGGTTGCTTAGATCATTTATTAGAGCTGTGCTCACAACACAAGAACTTCTTTGTAGGGCTGAACAAATAGCCCACAATGCACTATTCAGCTTTAGCGCAAACCATAACATTAAGTATAAAAAGACAATTATCACTAGTCAAAAATGTAAGTTGGTCAACAAAAAAAGCTTATGGTAACTGTGACTGGCACTTCACAGCATAAATGAGACCAAGCAAAACAAGCTATTAGAGCATGAGAACGTAACAAAATTAGGCACCGCAATCTCTAGACTCTGTAATCAGAGAAAAGGACAAAAGTCTCTTCTTGCTGAAGCTCTGGGGAGGCTGCTGTAGCACCCAGATGTTGGGTGCACTTATATAAAAGTTTAAGCCAAGGCAGTAGGGTGCTTGTGCTCTCAGTTGGAGGAGCCGAATGTGGCCCCATGTGCTATACTAAGGATTTTTTCAGGACTCCTTTCTAACGTGCTGAAACAACAAGGAAACTTTTAAACTATTTTAATGATCTCAGTGTTTTCCCAGGCATTGTTTGAATCGCTTACCACTTCTTACTTAGAGACCCTGGGACTCTGACTCTCATCTCCATCAAAGTTACTTGTCACAGAGCTGCTAGAACCAGATTTATAGCTCAGACCATTTTGCTGATGTTTTCTCCCCGCCACCTTAGCAACACACCATTTTGTCATTTCTTGCATTTTAAGCCAAATGCTCTAATCCTGCTGGTATCCTGCTGCTACTTTCTCCCCAAGTTTTCTGATAACCATTCCTTCTTCCTTATCTACATCACTGTTCTTCATAGAATCAATTCTATGTTCTTCAATTACAATAAAGAGAACAAAAGATAAAAAACAGACTTTCACAGGTGGATAAGTAATTGCACTAAACTAGACAGCAATACACATCAGTAATACCATTTTGTTTCACTCATCAAATGCTCTGCTTAGGCAACAATTTACAAAGGGAATAAGTTAACAGTTTCTTGGCAAAGTAACACTTTGGAAAGCACTTTCCTTCACAAGTCAAAGACTGCCTGGCACAGGAACACATTTAGGTAAAGGATGAGATCAGTCTTGTGAAACATTACATACCCTTTCAGCTCTGTACAACTATGTCACTCTTCACTACTTCTTCTGTATTTGGAGCCAGTAGAAGAGACAACTACGTCCTCAGCTCTGTAGACATTCAAGACCAAAGCGACTACTCCTCCAAACCTTCTGTCCCTACGGAGTAAGATAATACTGTTCATCATGTGATACAAAACTGACACAGTCCCTAACTTGGAGGTTAATAACTTTCCTAAAAATGATAGGAAATAGAAAATGTAACTGCTTGGTTTTTCTAGTCCTTTAACACTCATGGGAAGCATTCAATTAAAATAAATTAGGACACATCGGAAAGACATTCCGAATCTCCATAGAGTTCACTATAATGGGTGACTTTAATATCAGTGCCTTTATTCCCATACTAAAAATATTTTTCTAACTAAAATAGTTTAATCCCTCAAAGGAAAAGTAATTCAGTTAAAAACGACAAGTTTCCATTTTGTGGGTTATGCCTCTGTACACTAGACCTATTTTCCGAATCTTAGCCAAATACCAGTTCAAAAAAGTCATCTTACAATTTAGAGTTAGAATTTCCAGTTTTCAAAAAAGACTTTGGGAGATGTTTTAGGAAAGAATGATTTAATATTGTTACAACACAAGTTTAGGGGTACCAAGCATTTTCTTTTGAGGTTACTAAGAGTTCTGTCCCTGCTGCTTAAGGCCACTTGTTATTAAGCTCTTCTCTTTGGTGGATTTTGTCAGGTGAATCACGATTATTGATGGCTGCCTGTGTACATGCAGCAGTAGAATCGGGTGCTATAATACAGTAGAGTCATCTAACAATATATAAATGAAAAGGCACAGAAGATAGGAAAGACAAAACTCAGATTGTTCGGGTCTTTGCAGTGATCTCTTGCTGAAACTTTAAAAATTTAAAAAACAAAAAAACAAAAAAAAAAGGAAATTGAAATAACTGCAAATGTGAATATTATCAGCGTAGCATCCCATTCTATAACCAGCTCACAGATCAGTCCTGTGCTCTTACACTGGCAGGAAGCAGCAAGCCTGGGGTGCAGATCACAGCTGACAGAAAAAGACTGCTCCACTGCTGCTCAACTAGCTGCTGAGAAAAATCACTCCAAGGTTAGCAGCAAGGGTGAAATACATTGCTGAGAGGGTGACCCGTGACCACCGCAGGACAACTCCTCAGAATCACTGCTGTGCTGCCATGCTAACTTCACTTTCCCAAGTGCCCAGCTCCACCACATCCAGATTTTGAATGGGACAGCATTGTAGTACACTGTACTTCTTGTCCAATCTCAAACAGAGAGTCAGGGACGAGTACTACCACATCAGTGCCATGATAAGGTACCTCTTGGGGAGGGCATGTCATGTACGCCCAAGCAGCCCTTTCACCAGAACAGATGACTTGAAAAGTCTGATATGAGCAGAAAGAAAGGTTTTTGAGAGAGAAACCAGACAGCACTGGAAAAAAAGACTGTAACTTAATATTCAGAGGGCTATACACAAATCCATGCTCATACTACCTGTCAAGATGTTTGTCTCACAGCCCTCACACCACATTCTACATCCAGGTAGAAGTCAAACACACTGCCATCAGCCCCGCTATGCTTCCAAAAGGCATGGAGGAAAGAAAGGTCAGAGTTTTTGTGACAAGATAACACACCCTGCACAAAAAGCCTTGCTAAAATTTGGCTAGGAAAGAATGAAGAGTTAGAAACATAAAGGTATAAACCCAGCCTTAAGTATCACCATCTGGCTCCTCCAGCAGCTTGTGCAGAGTGTAGATTTGGTAAGAACTTGGCCTTGTAAGTGCTGGGAGACAGTTTCCCCACAAAAGGATGCTTGAACCTGCCCAGCCGTTCTACCCAGAGTGCTTCTTCTGAAAGAGGAAGTACAGCACAGCTGCAAGGGAATGAACAGAAGTAACTGCCAAACCCCACAGAAAACTGTAGCTGAAATATGCTCCTGAGACGACTTGCGCTTTTCATAGATGTGACCAGTCTCTAACTGGAACCAATTCAGGTCACATTGGCCTTGGCCATTCAAATGTGAATACACTTTCAAATTTACCACACACATGCTGAGGCTAATTCTGAGCCTGCAGGAGAGAAGACAATTCTTTTAACAAGTTTGAAATAGACTGAACAAGTGCCTGCCTCAAAACAACATATTCCTGTTCCCTGGATCCACCTGGACAGTGCAGCCACAGAAACAGCAAGGTCCTGCCCCATGACCACAGCTGCAACCTGCCACAGGAATACAAAAAGCTCAGTGTTGCAACAGCTTCAAGGCTGTGCCCTTTGTTCTTATGGAATAACAAAGTCCATCCAGCTCACACTTCTCTGCAAGTACCAGAAGTTAAAGTTCTAATCTGCAGGTAGTAGTATGTTTCCCATCACCATTATACCAGAAAAACTGGCCTACTCTTACTATACATCAGGAGTAATAGTTTTTTGTTTTAAAAGCAAGGCTTGTTAAGAAATAAGAGAAGATCTCAAAATATGCACTATTTACACAGAACATTCTAAGGAGAGCTATTCACAAGATGTAGTCAGAAACACTTCTGACATTCAAAAGATATTTAAAGACAACCACAAGAAAAAAGTTTTAAGGTAGGAAGAGTACAGACATTCCAGCTTGCTTCCAGCATACTCACCTACCTCATTACTACTACCCACTTAAAAGTTACGAAGTCTCCTCCTATCCGTTCCCACAGAAACTACAAGTACCATTGATTTCAGCTGCTAAGTAGGACAAGAAGCTTACCCCAAATTAGTAAGTAGTGCTCACCTCCCATTCACTGACTGGAAACCTGTTTGTTCAAACTTTCATCTGGAAACAGGGGATGAAGCCATCACTACAACTGTCACTTATGACTGATAAGAAATAAAGAGAAGTCCGCGCATGCTGTGGAAATAATGAATTGAAAGAAAGGGGAAGACATAATGAAGGCCGTTTTGATGGGCAAACTAATGTATTAAGAAGAGCTTGCATATGCTATCATAAAGTAAAATGGTATAAAACCTCCAGTCAACCTATCTGGGAGGAACCAGGGTGAAACAACCTTAGAAGAGCATAAGTCCTAACAGTAAAACAGCACCAAAATCCACTGCTCAAACAGAACACATATGCTTCAAGGCATAAATGAGTAGTATCCCTCCATCTCAGAGTGCTCAACCCATATTGTTAACAGTAACTAAACCAGGATACCCACCTGTTGGCGAGCACATGCCAGAGAACACAAGGATAGGAGAGAACCCTGAAGAAGTGATGTATGTGCAGGTCAAAGCAGATAACCTGGATTCACAGCTTGGTAGATAAAGAGCCACCATCAAACTTGTTAGCCTTTCCCTCAGGCCACCTAAATGACTTGCCAACCATCTAAGGGTCAAAACTAGAACAAAAGGGGAATATTACCGCTTTATTATCTTCTGCAATCACCGCATAACATTGGCCAGCGAATTAAGAACCAGACAAACACTTCTAGGTGCTTAAATTCGGTCAAAGGAATGACACATCTAGAGTCTTCATGGATTTGGGCCTAACTGCCTAAATCCATACAAGCCACCAGCAGTCTATAGAAACACGATGCAGAGGATGCAGCCAGCGGCTCGGCCAGGGAAACACAACACATTTCTACCGGAGAAGCACACAAAGACCATCAGTGTCTGACTCTCCGCAGCCAGAAGGCTTAATTTCTCACTGTGTCATCAGGCATCATCCCCTGGGCCACAGCACGGCGATTCCACCATGCAGCCGCCGGGGTTTTGTCCAGCGTAAGATGAAGCGTCCCGAGCACAGCACGTCTCCGGTGGGACTGGGGATGAATTAGCAGCAGCGGAGCTATCGCCCTGAACGGCGGCAACGAGCTTCCTCCCACACTTCAGGGGCTTGAGGCAGCTT
>NW_009941260.1:0-22725 GCF_000696875.1 Nestor notabilis | reverse complement strand
CCAGGCTGCCTGTCCTCTCTTCCACCTTCTGCAAGATCTGACGTAATCAGTGAAAACTTTTGACCTTGAGATCTTTGTGTTTCTGTTCTCTGTGTATAATACTGTTTTCTCTGAGGCTGTCTTGTGAAAATAATACCACAAATATTTGTGAAGCATTCATAAACCATAGTCATGAATATTAAAAGAAGATGCCAACCAACCAACAAACACACACACAAATAAAATACCAGAGATAAATGAGCATTTCTGGTTTTACATCATGTATCCAATTTGGTGGCCTTCTATGATGGGGTTACGGGACTGATGGACAGCGGCAGAGCAGTTGACGTCATCTACCTGGATTTCTGCAAAGCATTCAACACTGTCCCACACAACATCCTTGTCTCTAAATTGGAGAGACACCAATTTGATGGATGGACCACTCGGTGGATAAAGAACTGGCTGGATGGCTGCACACAGGTTGGATAGAGCCTTGGGCAACATAGTTTAGTGTGTGGTGTCCCTGCTCATGGCAGGGGGTTGGAACTAGATGATCTTAAGGTCCTTTCCAACCCTAATTATTCTATGATTCTATAATTCTATGATTCTATTCTATGATTCTATCCAACAGTTTGCAGTGAACAGGGCACAAAGTCACACACTGAAAAAAACCTTCTATTATAGATACTCCATGCGTGTTCATTAACTGAAGACTGTCCACAGTGTGTACTCAGTGAGACAGATTCCCCTGGAGAAAATAAAAAACAATATGGTCTTTAATCTCATGATCTCAATGGATATACAAAAGGTAATCCAAATTCTGACAGTCCCTTAGTTTAAATTCTTTATGGTTTTGCAATCCTTCATGATCTTTTAAGCCTTTTTACTCAATTTTACACATGTGACATATATGTAATAACTGGGTTTGCAACAAAGAACAATGGAAACTTCATGCTGAGTGACTTGGTTAACTATTAACCTATTATTCACATTAAATTTTTCATTGAAATCACAGCAGAACCTGTGGCAAAAAAAAAAAAAAAAAAAATAATTCTGAAGATCAACTTATCTCAGAGCTCCTTATCCTTCTCAGACCCTTTACTTGCATGGGTATGGGACAGAAATTGCACTGATTCCACGAATCTGAGGATGAATTATGACTGTACATCTATGATAATACTGCTAGACTTCTCTTTCAAGTTTTCCTGACTTTTATATTATACAACAGTTGTGAACACTGCTTTTGAATTACTGCTTTCTCTCCAGATTTGTTTTTCCCATAATGTCTTCTGTGAAATTCCCTGTCTTGAAGATCTTTCCTGTTTGATGTATATTTGAGATTGTTGGGTGAGTGGGAGTAATAGGATCCAGGTATTGTTTCTAGCATGTTATCACAATTTTATCACTCCTCTAACAATCAGTGCAGCAGTGTCTTGCCAAAAGTCTGGGCAAGCTGCAAAGGGATAAATCTTATTGATTCATTCAGTGCAACTGGAATTAAACTGATAGCACAGTTGGGCATAGTAACTGAATTGTAAAAACACTAATTCCATCATCATTTCAATATTTTTTACTTACGTTTGCAAATCTGCAGTTATGTTGGATACCAGCTGCTCTCTGATCAGGTAGCAGAAGTCCTGTATTGTCTGTGCTTGAAACATTACCTTTGAGTGTGAAATTTTCTGTTAGGATCCTTGTTTTCATACTTCAGGACTGGATTACTTCAAAGTGAACTATATGGGGTGCAATCCAAAATCCTACAAAACACAGAATACCAAAAAAAGAGCTGCTGGTTTTAGCAGCAGTGTATGCCCCTGGTGTTCCTTGCTGTGAAATGGTTCCTAATTGGGATTTAAGAAATAAGTTTTGCCTCTTAGGTGTTGATAGTGAGTCCTGAGTGCCTGGGTTTTTGTGGCCTGACTAAACACATTGTCTCTTTGTGCCAAGTCACCAATGTCTCAGTGGAAATACTCTAACTAAGTCCTTGACTTGAAAGACAGAAGGCTAACCACAGAGTATCCTCTGTTAACATGCTTTGGCTTTGTCATGACCTATTTTCCTCTTTTGCTTTTCTGTAAGTCTTACTAAACAGAAATGTCAAAGATACCTGTGAAACAGAAGACTTCTGGCCTGTGCCACTACATGAGCATCCTTGGGCAATGGAAGGTGAAAACAGTTTCATATTGCAACCCCATGATAAAAAGAAAAGGTGAAAGAAATCCTTCTATAGGGAGAGAACACCATTACAGAGATTTATTTTCTTCTGTCATTTCTTTCTTAAGAATCAATAAAACCCTACAGAATTATGAGAACCGGCACTTGTTATTTCATCACTTTTAAGCAATGTAGTAATCCCAAACTCATGTTTATGAAACTGTTACATCCTTTCAACATCTGTTTCCAATATATGTGAGAACTAGGTTTATCTTTGTTGTTTAGTGCAGTCTGGCAGTTTTACTTAGGATTAACATTTTTATTGAATATACTGTTTTGTTGATCTGCTCCGAAATTTTGGACCAATACAATGAAGCTCACCTAGAAACAAAATGTCTTTGTTTTGTAGCTGAGGAAGATACACATCTTTTTTAACTTAGTAAAGTTCATTACATTGATCGACCAGAATATTTAATTATTGTCCTTTCTATCCCTTTTTCTTCTGCTGCCTTCCTGTATCATGATTACAGGGTCAGAATTCATTTTATGGTGGGTGAGTAAAGAGTCTTAGCTATATTTCCTACAACATTATGAACCAGCTGTTTTAACCATAAGTTAACCTTGTACAAATATGTAAGTACAGATTTTTCACTTCCTGTAGAATTATTTCAAAGCAAAATATGTTGTGGAAATTAATGCAGGCTGGATGATCTGAGGTAAATCAAACAGGTCTGATCATGTAAGATTTTATACTACTGAAAGTTAAAACAAAAGAAAAGCAAATTTGTCTTCAAATTCTAACAGTTTTCATTAAACTGATGGTTACTATTTGCAAAAATATTCAAAAATGGCATTAATTTTAGCATTAGCTTCCTCTACCCAAGGAAAGTTTTAAAATAATATATTCATATGGGTATATTCTTCATTTCCTATTTCATACTTTCTTTCTTCTTTATTTTCTTACCATCAGCCTTGTTACTGTGTGTTTTGCCAGATTGGCCAGGCTTATGATCTCTATGGGACAAATAAGCAGAAAGGAAAGAGCTTGTGCTTCAACATGACTTGTGCCTGCCAGCATAAATATAGGTCTGAGACCGAAAAGATTATTTAAGTAATTTTTAAAAATCAGTCAAGGACAGCCAACATATTAATTGGTGAAGGTTGGATGAGAAGTTCCAAAAAGTAGATGACCAGGGACAAAAGGAGCAGGACTGAATTTGATTTAACATACTGTAACACACTGACATGATTACTTTTGTAACCACCTGGGATATGTTCTTACAGCTTTTCCTAGGTTTTATTCATTCCTTACTCAGGCAAAACTCCTATTAATTTCTCTCCCACGGTATTTTTTCTGACTAATATGTAAGTACAGTATCTTTTTGTTGTCTTGTGTGGCTCACACAGAACATCATCTTACTCATTTAGCTTCAGGAGACATTGTATTTCATATTCAGAGACAGGCAGAGCCATTGCAGTCTAAACATGAAAAAGGATTAGAAACTTTATGACACTCATTACTACTTCACTGTGCAACTTTATACATCCTTACATAACAACATTTCTTTTAAAATGGAGAACTGCTTTCATTATACCATTCCGACAAATAAGTATATAACCATATGATGGCAGCAATATGCTTAAATATGTGGATTCCAATATGCGATATGTTTTGACCTGTCCAAAAAAGAAAGACATGACTCAAAGCAGTATTCTGAAGAGTAAGACTTGCAGTAGTCAAATGCCAAGTTCAAACTGCAGCTTTCAAAATTTCTAACTAGAAAACAAAGATCAGCTACAATTGTAGTTGCTGAATACAACTCTAATGACTCTTATCATTCATTCCAAGGCCATTTTTACCTCTTCAAATGCAGAGATTAGCATTTAACATCAAAATTGGTCTACATATATACAGTTCCCAAAGATCTTCAAGGGAGTCAAACATACATGCAGGAAAAGATTAATAATTTTATTTCTTCAGTATTAGATGCACATTGTTATCACAGTACATGTACTAGATGACATGGAATTACCTATGCAATTCCCCTTCCACAGTACCTGAAGGAAGATCCTAATGTGCAATGGTATTAAATTGAAATTATCTAGAGTGAGAAGATGCTAGAAATTTTAATTGAATTTACCCAGTTGATCTAGACTAAAGGTCAGTGTAAATCAGAAGTTGAGGGGTCAATCCTCTCTAGTACCTGCTGTATAACTCTGAATAGACCTAAAGGGGCCTAACAGTGTTTAAACAACTTTAAGGAAATTAGGTTATACAACTTCTACACCTCGTTCTTCTTTGTTTCTTTTAACTTGCTCTCTCAACCTTTTTTTGACTAATCCTTTACCAGTTTATAGTATTATTAAACAAGGAGTAATATTTAAAAAACAAACCAAAACAAAATAAAACATACTTTCACTGACTTGGTTTCTAGATAGAGGAAAGAAATTTTGATTAACATATTAAACAGATTATAATAGATTTTTAATAATTTAAGAATGTTGGAACACAATTTATCATCCACGGATCCTCATGATTTCTAGAAACAGCTTTATATCTAAGTTTCATCTATTTGTGGTAGAAGAAGACCAAAGGTGTTTTAAAAAAAGACAAATATGCATTTTTTCTGTGTGGGTCTGTGAATTAAGAAAACCAAACACATTTTTTTTTTAACAGATGGTTTCTTACAGATCATTTTGAGAATGTGTCTGTATTGTCCACTTTCCTGGCCATGAAAAAAATGTAACTGTCCTGGGTTCTGAGTTACCAGCTGGGCTTAAACCACGACAGTAACTCATAAAGAAATGGAGAAGAAGAAAACTTTGTGGCTTACTAGATATACTTAAAATCCAAAAAGATTCTGAAGACCACGTTCTGTCTTGTTCTTGACAGACATGCTTTTATGTATTTATCAGCAACTGAACACTGAGTGTATACTGAATGCTAAAGATGTCCAGCCGTTGATCAGTCATAGAATCATAGACTAGTTAGGGTTGGAAAGGACCTTAAGACCATCTAGTTCCAAACCCCTGCTGTGGGCAGACACACCTCACACTAGACCATGTCACCCAAGACGCTGTCCATCCTGGCCTCGAACACTGCCAGGGATGGAGCATTTAACTGATACAACAATATCAATAAGTTCCACTAATGAAAAATACTAAAATAGTATGATTTTCTTAAAAAGAAAGTGTAGTGGCTTTCAGAGAACCTAAATGATTTTCAGTGTACCTTTCAAAATCTAAGTATTTGTACAGCTTTTACAAATCAATGTTTCATATCAATGTGAGTTTACAAGCAAACAGAAAATCAGCTTGAAAAATCAGAGTTCAAAGTCTTTCTAAATAAGCTGTGCTTGTATAGAATAAGTACCTTGAAAGAAATGTGGACTTGTAGATTCATTCCCCAGTTATGCCTAAACATCAACTATCTGCATCCTCACCCTTTTTTCATGAGCCTTATTCCTTCATTTGGAAAATATAGGCAGCATTTTCTTA
Source organism: Nestor notabilis (assembly GCF_000696875.1). Classification (NCBI taxonomy): domain Eukaryota; kingdom Metazoa; phylum Chordata; class Aves; order Psittaciformes; family Psittacidae; genus Nestor; species Nestor notabilis. Next base: position 17,094 of record NW_009941260.1, on the reverse strand, counting down.
GCGTACAGAATATTCTGAGAATAGATCTTGAACATAATCAGGTCCCATGGTGACGAGTTTTCTAAAAAAACTAATCTATAATCTGCACCTAAGTAATTTCCTGTTATTACCACAATCCCATCTTATTCATACCACAAAGCTAACAGCATGAGTAGTCTCTGATTAACAAGTCCTTTATCAGAGAATACCATGTATCTAGTAAAACTGGAAAAGGCAGGACTGGGGAATCTGAAAAAAACCCAGGTGACCAGGGGGCAGCAATGCTTGGCTTGCGTCTTCCATGACCTCTTCAGTCAGTCATTCTTGATCATGAACAAATACTCCCAGCTCCTCCAAGTCTTAATCTGTGTCCATTTAGAAATCACAGAATTGATAACTAGCCCATTGACATTCTTGGCCTTTGATTCAGGTCTTGCATGTAAAGGAAATTTGTTTAAATAGATGTTAGTAGTACTATCGGAACTGAATAATACCTATAGATGAAGTATAGCAATTTCACTGATGTGTTACCAAAAGTTTATTTCCACACTTAACTAAGACTTACTGGATGCTTCCATTATATTCAGTTTTTTCCTTTGTGGCTTGACCTTTTCTCCTTAGACTATTACTTTAATTTTCAGTCATTTACCATATGAGATAAAATCCACATAAAGTTCATAAAAGGCTCAAATGGAGGTTCTGCTGCTTCTGTTTTCATTTTATTTAGGTTTATTTTTCTAAACCACATGTTACCTTATACCTTGCCAATGTAACTCATTTGGAAATAACGTATTAATTCAAGCAATGTTTGTTTGAAGGAACTCTCTGATAGCTTTCAGCTGGCTAAACACACTTAGATAGCATCCTGTTGGTTTCTAGGACAGAAGTGAAAGGCTGATATGCTTACCAAGTGACAGCTTTGATGCTGTATCTTTACAATATATGAGTACTTACAGTCCTATATTACTAGTGATACTTTTTCTCAGGAGTCCTTCAAGTGCCAAAGTTCATCCAGTTCATGTTTATATTCAATTAAAACCTCAACTAAAATATGTGCAGACAAATGCTGCATTCTCAAGCTCTACGGAAGCCGCTCAGACACATCTTCTACACACATAACAGGGTGGGCTAAGTAGATAACTATGGCAAATTAGCTCTACTGCTGTTTATTCTGGTAGAAGTAGTTGCTAGAATTGTTTTCACGCATCCAAAATGAAATGTAACTTGATAACACACCCACTGAAAATATAAAACAGGTTCAGAAATGAAATTGCAATTCAGATTTATTTTAAAGCATCTCATAAACTGCCTGATTATTTTGCTTTCCAGGGGAACCAAAGAACTAAATGTGCCATATGCAAAACCCAATGAAGTTCAGTGTGCTTCTAAAATGAACTTGAAATCCTAGTAGTTACATATAATGATTCATAATCATGTTTTGGTAGTGTGTTTCTGGTTTACTGTGCCCTGAAAGACTTGTAGAAGCAATCAAGGAAAGTAACTGCATATAAATTAATGTTAAATTCATTACGAATAACAGTGTATCTCTTTAGTATAACAGCCTTTCCCCTCTCTTTGAAATAAATGAAGTTATTGTACTAGTGTTGCAGCAGTATATTTTATTATCTATTTAAATTAAGCTCAAAACCCACTAAAGTATAGCTAGAGAATGATCTAATAATATAAAGTATCTTTATTATGGCACACCCACACATCGAATGTTTGCTTTTCTAGCTGTCTATGAGAATAGCACTCCTTTAAAGTAATTTGTAAGGGAAACATATCTAACGATAAGTGAGTGTTTTAAAGTGTAGGTAAATATAATCATTATTGCAGCACTATGTTATTTGCTGCTAAACTGCTGATAGTTCAGGTTGCTCAGATTGATCTCTTACCAGCTGATTATCTGGTAACTAATTAATCATAATTAATATTATCTGGGTTCCATGCTCTTAAGACAAACCAATTACAAAAAATAGCAGTTCTAGTACCATTAGCCACCACTTTTCTGTCTTACAAATGTCTTATTCTATTTATAATCTTAAAAAATGTAGATAGGTGGTGCAAACAATATAGAAGATGAGTAATTTGAAGAATCTTCAGTTCCAGTAGAGTAAGATTATTATCCATTTCTGGAAATTGTATGCAATTTTTTGCTAAAAAACCTGCTGTCGTGGTTTAAGCCCAGCCAGCAACTTGGAACCACGCAGCCGCTCGCTCACTCCCCCCCCTCTTTCTTCCTCCCCCCCGCTCCCGGAGGGATGGGGAGGAGAATCGGAGGAATGTAACTCCCACAGGTTGAGATAACAGCTCTCCAGTAACTAAGGTATAATACAAACCACTGCTGCTACCAATAATAATGATAAGAGGAATAACATGGGCAGAGGACACAACCGCTCACCACCCGCCGACCGATACCCAGCCCGACCCGAGCAGCGATCTGGGCCTTCCGGGTAACTCCCCCCAGTTTCTATATTGGGCATGACGTGCTGTGGTATGGAATACCCCTTTGGCCAGTTTGGGTCAGGTGTCCTGTCTCTGCTTCCTCCTGGCTTCCCCTCCTCCCTGGCAGAGCATGAGACTGAGAAAGTCCTTGGTCAGAGCAAACATTACTTAGCAACAACTAAAAACATCGGTGTTATCAGCGTTGTACCCAGACTGAAAGTCAAAAAAAACACAGCACTGCACCAGCTACTAAGAAGGAGACAAAATGACTGCTGTAGCTGAACCCAGGACACCTGCCTTTGCCTTTGACAGTTATCTGGGAATGTCCATAGTATGGCTATCATAACTTGGTATTTCCCCTCCTTTTAAAGCCCATATAAGAAGTGATGATTGTCACTGACAATCCTTCACAACCAGACACTGTCTACACTTACACATGATTCATGAAAGTTTTCTTCTCTCATTTCATCTTTTGCTTCACAAAAGAATCATAACTGACAGTGCTGATGTAGTCTCATAATTTGTTTCTAAAGAATGCTCTTAATGAATGCCTTTTTAGAAAATGTAAATTTTCACTGAAGAGAAGCTTCCGTCAAACCTCAGGATATTTACTGGAGAAAAGCCAAAACCAACCCACCCTAAACAAAATGGAATCCCTGAGAATAAATCCCTTCCCAAAACTAAGAACAGGTTTGGTCCTGTGTTCCTGAAGCTGGAGAGATTCTATCAGGAGCACATAATTACTCTCATGGCTTCTTACAATACCTGCTATAACAAAGCAACAGGCCTGAAATGTGTCAGTAGACTTCAGAATGACAGTCATCTCCTAAATAAAGGATATTTTCTGTTGGTAGCCTCTCCTCTGGAGCATAAACTTTCCTGGTTCCTCAGGATACATCTGCACTGTCATGTTTGCACAATCTCAAGCTTTAAATTTAGTTCCTGTAACACCTTTATTATCTATCTCATTATTTATTATGAACATGTTAATGCATGTTCAAACTTAACCTTAGCATATGCCAGCTTACTTACTGGCAGAGAAACTCTATGCTGGAGAAGCATCAAGAACAAAGAATTGAGATCTGATTTATGCTTCAGCTCTATTGTTACAAAAGGTAATGGGCATGGCTGAATTAAGTTGTCCTGGCTCCAGTCCTCCAAGAGTGTGTCAGCTTGTCTCGTCCTTCTGGCATGACTCGCTAGCAACATAATATCAGTGTTCTACTAAAAATCTGTCAGGCATGAAACAGACTTTTGCTTCTTAGGGGACTCTTTATAGAATTACGTGTTAGTAAATAACAATATAGAAGGGAACTACATGGGCCTACAAGAAAAATTAAATTTCTAGAAATAGTTAAAGGAAGGAAAAGTTTTCTTCTAACAAATCTCTAACGAGCATACAAAGAAGACCACATAGGGAATATGACTATGATCTGGGTGCAACAGGAGAATAGAACTACAAGACTAAAAATCAAAGAATTTTTGCACATGTGGAACCTGAACTAGCCCTGCAGGGACACACTTGCCTGTTCCATGACAAGCAGACTGGATGTAATCTACATGATGTAATTCTTGAACATCTGTGATTTACTTGCATGACTGCAAGTGAAATAGGCAAGTTAGGCCAGAGCCCCCATGATACGTTCAAGGTGTGAGGCCATAGGGCATTGGTTCCTAACCTGCCAGCCCAGAGGTTGATTTTGGAAATCCCCTTGCCACAGATGTGTATCTTATATATGCTTCAGTTGCAGACCATTACTGAAGGTGTTGTAGATCAAATCTGGCTGACCACACAGGCATAATGTAGATGTTTGCAGTGGTGAGCACAGATGGAGGGTCTGTCATGAAAAGTGCAGCACATATGTAGTAACTAGCAAAACCAAGCTCCTACTTGAAAATTCTCTGTTTCAGCCTAGCATGTGCTTAAACATAAGCTATTGCGGCAGTCTGTGTGCAACTCCAGGGGCTGTACCTTTGCAGATCTTTCTGGTTTTGAGAAACACACAAAAATATAGACATATTATAAGGGTAAAGTATAAAAGAATAGGTATCACATGATAGAAAACAGGTATTTAAAAAACCATCTGATGAAAATTCCTATCTTACACACATTCGTTAATTTCCTTGATATATGGAAGAGAACGAATTATCTATAATTCTAGTTAGAATTACTAAATACAAACCCTCACAAAGTAAACCTGAGTGAACAGAAAATGTACATAGAAATGGAAGTCACATTTTCCTTTATAAATAGGTGAAAAACATTTATAAGAATGTTAGCAGAATTTTAAAGTATACAGGCATGCTTATTAGTGTGAATGAGGTTTATCCACACCATCTCTTTGCAATGTGAAAAGGTGGTGGCAAGTCTTACAGCCTGTGGGGTCAATCTTGCCCCTAGACACAAGTGTATTTGTCATTTATTTGCTACAAAGCTAGCCAACACTTGCTGATTTTAGAAAGTATGTGCACACAACTGTGGGCAAGACTGAACAGTGACTTTTCAATTTGAAGTTTCTTCATAGAAATGCAAACAACTTTTGCAATCTGATTCTAATTAACAATAGAGTTATTCATTCATCTTAACAAATGGGCAGAAATCCCCTTCTTTTAGCAGCACACAGACATTTGATAGTAACTAAATATATGAGGTGATTATGTGTTACAAGATCTGATTCTGTTGTACTTAATACTCAAGTCCTGTTTGCATCTCAGTATAGGCCACAAAACCACGATGTTGTATTACTTGCTTAGGGGCATTGGAAGAAAAAAATATCCCATCCACAGCTGCAAAGAAATAAGTGGAGCCATTCTGTCACAATCAAGATAACTTCAGGGTTGCTCTAATACTTGGTTCATAATCTACATAACAGAAAAGTTCCTACTGGATGTCAGAAGTGACAGGAGCATAGTCTTTTTATGGTCTGAGTTCACTATTAGATGAAACCTCTCAGTGATTCCATTAATTCCAATTAAAACCAGATTTGTATAAAAGTGCCCCTCAATCTCCTGGTTTTTTTTTACTCTTTCTAATATAGCCCAGTATACAATTGGCCTTTTTCCCCACAAGAGCCTACTTTGGCTTAAGTTCAATTTGTTGTCCCCCAGGACTCCCAGATCCTTTTCAGTATAACTGCTTCTATGAGACTCTTGTTTAAGAGTACAGGCAAAAGGCACAAAACCATGATTTTTTTTTTTTCCCAGACAGCTACTACCAGGTGTTTACTTTGTGCTGTGTCCAAAGGAGAACAATGAATCTGGTGAAGGATCTGGAGCACAAGTCTTATGAGAAGCAGCTGAGGGAACTAGGGTGGTTTAGTCTGGAGAAAAGGACGTTCACGGGGGACCTTATCGTTCTCTAAAACTACCTGAAAGGAAGTTGTAGCAAGGTGGGAGTTGGTCGTTTCTCCAAAGTAGCAAGTGATAGGGCAGGAGGAAATGGCCTCAAGTTGTACCAGGGGAGGTTTAGATTGGGTATTAGGAAAAACTTCTTCGCCTCAAGGGTTGTCAAGAATTGGAACAGGCTGCGCAGGAATGTGGTTCAGTCACCATACCTGGAGGTATTTAAAAGACATGTAGACATGGCATTCAGGGACATGGTTCAGTGGTGGACTTGGTAGTGTTAGGCTAATGGCTGGACTTAATGATCTTGAGGGTCTTTTTCAACCTAAATAATTTTAAGATTCTATGACTAGCACTACCTGGTCTTATACACCAAACAGTTAGTAAAAGCTGGGGATATTAGGTGCATTATCTAGCAGCATCTTCCAGTTTAGTTTCATTCAAAACGAATACAGCTCGTGTGTTCCAAGACTATCCTAGGATGTGACTTGAAGCACTGTAAGTAGTGACAATTGAGAGAATCACTTCAAAAGCACACTCCTCATCTAAACTAAAAAGCTAATATGGACACACCCACAGGATCCCTCTTAGAACCTTGACGGAATGGAAATCCTATGATCTTGACCAGGTTATGGAAGCAAACACTTCAGCTTGGGATGAATTCATGGGATTCATTAATCATAGAATCATAGAATGTGTTAGAAGGGACCTGAAAGACCATCTAGTTCCAACTCCTCTGCCACAGGCAGGGACACCTTCCATTAGGCCAGGTTGCTCAAAGCCCCATCTAACCTATTCAGATGGGAAAACACTGAAAGATAGTACTGTCAGATATCAAAAAAAGTTGCTCAGCAAATAGTTTGTACATATAATTACCACTTTACTATGTACCTCATGATAATTAGTCACATAAATAAATTAAACTGCAATATTTAAAAAGTATAAACATTAAATATAAATACAAAAGACATTTAAAACATGGTCTGGCTGAAATCTACATGGCATGAGGGTTGCCATGACTTGTTTGGTGGCATTTTGACAAAGGTGTTTGAAAGATGATGTCTGTATATGACCTACACTTGTCATAAGATTTTAATGTTATCTACTATATGGCTGGTCTAGTTTTGCAGTTATGGAAACTGTTAGTCTGTCTTTGCTTATTAAATCAAAATGACATTATCAAGATATGTCTCAAAATAATCTGTAAAAAAAAACCCCTTCCTTATCTATACTACAGGCACTTGGAGTTGATCAAAATTGAAGAGGTTTTAGAACTAAATTACTTGCCACTACTTAGATTGTTTAGAATTTAATACCTAGTTAAACTGGAATTAGAGTAATCTTCTATTTTTGTCTTATTGAAAAGCATTTTTGTCTTACACGTTAATTTGCTTTCCTACTGAGTTAAATATAAAATGTGATAATTACTTAAAATATTTTATACTGCTACATTTATACAATACTTCCAGTAATTAGGTTTTGGCTCCACATGAGACTCATCTTTCTAAAATGTTAACATATTCATTGTATTACTCACTTAAACATTTTAAAAAAATTTGCACCACTAGCTTCAGTGTGTACCTATCGCACTACAGAAAACTGCCTTGGCCAAAAAATCTCAATGCAGCAAGAGAGAAATTACATAGAACTTTACTAGATACTTTGTGCTTGTTCTTACTCTTCATAAAAGGCATCAATCCAGGAGCAGTTTGCTACTTCTGGTCCAAGACGTTAGAAAACTCTTTTCACCTCAAGTTACTATTTCATCTTTGAAAAACATGTCATATAACAGAATCATAGAATGATTTAGGCTGGAAAAGAACTTTAAGATCATCAAGCTCAACCGCAAACCTAGCACTGCCAAGTCTACCAGTAAAGCATGTCCCTAAGCATCACTTCTACACGTCTTAAATACCTCCAGGGATGGTAACTGAACCACTTCCCTGGGCAGCCTGTTCCAATACTTGACAACCCTTGAGGTGAAGCAAATTTTCCTAATATCTAATCTAAACCACCCCTGGTGTAACTTGAGGCTGTTATCTCTTGCCCTATCACTTATTACTTACTATATAATAATACAAAACACTGAGATCTAACTTTCTGGTGCTGTGAATGTATTGGCAATGCGAATGTTTCTCTGCTTATTAATAAAATGAAAATGTTGGTTACCAAAAATTGCCAAGAGTAGTGGCCATCCAGTTTAGCTAACTGAAACTTCTCACTGGAAAGCCAACATTCAATCTTTTTCAATTGCTTCATTTTGGTAAAAATAATTACCAAGCATTTAAGGTACAATTAGCAGACCTTAAGTAGAGGTTTATTTCTAATTTTATATTGGCATTTTTTGAGGATAACATTCAAGCAGTCTTAGTTTACAGTGTAACAAACTTTTATTTTGTCTTTTAAATTTTGTCAATTAAATTTTGTTGATTAAAATACTTGCTAAACGGTCAACAGGAATTTTTTTTTTTTTTTAGGTGATTCTCTCCCTCTGCTCCACTCTCATGAGACCCCATCTGCGGTCGTGCATCCAGCTTTGGGGCCCCCAACTCAAGATGGATGTGGAGCTGCTGAAGCAAGTCCACAGAAGGACCACAAATATGATCAGAAGGCTGGAGTACCTCTGCTATGAAGACAGTCTGAGAGGGTTGGGCTTGTTCAGCCTAAAGAGAAGGCTCCAGGGAGACCTTCGAGCAGCTTCCAATACCTAAAGGTAGCCTACAAGAAAGCTGGAGAGGGATGTTTTCCAAAGACATGTAGGGATAGTACAAGTGGTAATAGGTTTAAACTGGAAAAGGGTAGATTTACATTAGATGTTAGGAAACAATTCTTTACTGTAACAGTGCTGAGACACTGGCAGAGGTTACCCAGAGAACTTGTGGCTGCCTCATCCCTGGAAGTGCTCAAGGCCAGGTTGTATGGGCCTTTGGCAATTGATCTAGTGGGAAGTGTCCCTGCCCATGGCAGATGGGTTGGAACTAGATGATCTTTAAGGTCTCTTCCAACCCAAACCATTCTATGATTTTAGTCTATGATTTAAGGAAAACAGCAAATCAGTATAAAAAAATTAAATACAGGATGATACCAGATCTTAAAGTGTTTATCATCTGGATGTTCCACTGGAAGCAGTAGGAGTGTAGGAGTTGGTAGCACTTATAACCTCCTCATCAACTTCCCGGATTTGCCCAATGAACTTTTTTCTTTCTAAAGAAAAATAAGGGGTGTCTTCTTGTAATAATTTTCCCAAGGTAATAATGTATTTCATGAATGTCAAAGGTCTTCAATGCTACATGTATTCCTTTGTTTGTCAGGCAGTTCCTTTGCTACACTTCCATATTAGCAAACATCCAATGCTTTATCTACTTTCAATAAAAATATATAGTCAAACTATCATATTATGTTTTTATTTAGATTTTTGCATAGCCGTTGAATTACTTGGGCATGCTTCTAATAGAAAACAGGGTCCAGCAGATGGATAAATAATCAGGATTTGGATAGTAATCGCCTATTTTCTTGATGATGATTACTACAATGTTACCCCAAAGAAGAACTTACTACAGGGATGCACAGCAAGCAAATGCCATTTATACAAAACATTTGCTAAGTGCGTGTCATGGTCATGATTTTTTTGCCTCAGACATTAATATAAGAAATAATAATTATTTCAAGTGTTCATTCCACGATTTTTGATTCCTTCCATAATGAATCACAACTACATGGGCTATGTAAGTTCTTGGCTAGATGAATTCAACTAGCAGCAAAGAAAAAGCTGCTTTAATTAATTAAGTAGAGATTAGTTCATTTAGGACTGAAAGAGAAATGTAATTGCCCATTGCTACATTTCAGCTATCTGCACTTAAAAATAACTTATTCTGGACTCTAATATAAACAAATCCCTACTGTAGCTATTTTGCAAGTGGTCAACCACCAGAAATGATTGATCGCTTCTAATTCCAGAGACAGACCATTCTCCCTCAACTTCAGTGAAGAGATGGAAAAAATATGTCTTCATTCAGGAAACAGGAGTGGAACAGAAATCTGTGTTCCTTTTAGTACTGTAATTTCAAACTCAGTCTTTGACTATATCGAGACCCGGATACATAAAAACAGACTGAAATTCCTTGAGGCCTCCCATGTGGTGCAACTGTGTAACACTGTAGGATTACTGCTAAAGAAAGGAATGGTCAGTCCCCTCTGACTGCCTGTGGAAAGAATGCCATTCCCTATGTAATAGCTGCTCAACAATGGGTGCAGCCACCACTGCTGACAAAGTCCAGGACTCAGGGAATGATGTACACTTTTTACAAAGAGAACTAACTGAGGATTTTTTTGTTCTGGAACATCTCTGGCTGTTTGCCTGCACCTGTGTTAGGCTGACTATAACAAAGTCATAGTCAATTGTTAGCAACTCCAGGATTGTGCAGAGTCTAGTCTGAGGATTTTAATGTGAGGTAGTAAGGAACTTGCTTGGAATAATTCATGCTGTTCATCTGCAATACAATTAGGTCTTACTGCAAGTTATTCTTAAGAGTGGATATTAAATTACTCGGAAGGAATGAGATGCTAATATGCTGAGCAACCTAGTGCTCGGTTCCAGCAAGGCTCATGAGAGAAGATTGCAGGACTGACTGCATCTGGTTCAACTACTGTACTACAGTCATGCTTTGTGCTATAGGGGACACAATTCCAAGTAGCCATTCCAAAACAACAATATTTGTCCTTCTTGGGTGCTCAGGTGATGGATGTCTTTGATTAGAGAATCCTGTGTTTGCTCACTTGCAGCCTTCTAGCTCAGGCCCTGACTCAGTAACTGGGAGCACTGCTCACTGAAGTTCTCTGAAATTTCTGCTCCTAGCTTTTAGTTGTTTGACCATCCACCTGAAACTTCTGAGATTGTAACAAAAATTTTATGAACTGTTTCTGTGGCTTGGGGTAGGAGGCAGTGAGAGGTAAAATCTTGCCAAAGATTCTAAGGTCAATAATGACTATAGGCTAGATACACACGTTACTGGGGATCATTTAAGAAAGTGCTTGATACTGTAAATGATCCTTGTACCATGTTACATAAATGATTGTGAAGGCTGTGGTTTTTTCATATTCTTCACTCCTAAGGACAGAATTTAAATCTTTGGTAAAACTGCAAGTGAAATTAAAGTTTCACAGATGCCTCACAGGACATGTTTCTTTACACTGTCAGATCTGGATTTCCATAGCTTAGAGAGAACTGTATCAGTCCCTGCTTAAGGGAAGTTCAGGACTGACAGCATGACTTCCTAAATTACTTAATGTCTTTATCAAGTCTTTGCTATTAATACAACAAACTTATTCTTATAAATTTTAACCATAATTTAGCAAAATACAAGTATTCTTATGATAAAGCTCTACCTTTCAAATACTGGTACTCTGAGTAGAGGTACTCAAGTAAGTGAAGTGGCATGATTTAACTGCTCTCTCATTCCTTGAGGTAGTCTCCACAAAACCATGTTGATGGATAAATCCAGTAATGCTGCAAAGCCTATCCTTTTCCTTTCATGTACTTATTAAAAATTAAAATAAATACAATAAAACAACAACACAACAAAAACTTAGGAAGAAGACCAAAAGTTTTAGGAAAACTTTTGCCCCATTCGATTTATCTCCTGCTGGGTTAACCTACAACATATGCTTAATGTACTTTGTCAACACTACAGAGAAGGTATAGATTACGTTAGAAATAAAATTATGTTTCAGAATAATCCATAACAGTCTTGAATACTAAAGTTCTACGAAAGCCAAGTGGAAAAGTAGAATTGTTTTCAAATGACAATATTTTTGTCATTAGACTATTTGTTTTGGGTGAGGTTCAAAGTTCCTCAACTTGGTGTTGAAGGAATTTATGGACCTTGTTTGTCCACTCTTTCAAATCCCCACAAAATGTGTGTACATTAGCTACCAGCTGAAGAATATAGCCCTAGTTCTTGTCGATGAGGTTTGACTGATTGGAAGTGCTGCAATTATGCTTGTATGGCTTTAAAAAGGACTACTTGGTCATTTCCCTCAAAGCTAAAGCAAACTCCCAGCACTTGTGCAGTTTTCCATGATTAACTAGGTGATGTCTTTGCGCAATATTTTTTTCGCTAGAATTTCTATGAACTCAAATATTTATTTATTTTAACATTAAATAAGGGAAATTAAAATATTGTAGGAAAATACCACTTGAAGTAACAGCACTGCTCATAAATTGTTCTTGCAGATGTATGCAAAAACTAATTTAAAAAGAGTTGCTCTTGTGAAACAAAAATCTGTCTTAAATCTTTAAACATGATTTCACAAAGAAGTCTCCTGTGTAGCATTGCTGCTTATACAAATGCACTTAACATACAAATCAATTAAACCCGGAAAGAGGTAGCTGAAAACCAGATTACTGATTGCAAATTCAAAAGTACTTCCACAGGATTTAAAAACCAGCATGACCAAATATTTCAAATAAAACCACGCAACCTAGAAAAACACCAAGTCACCTAGTACAGTGTCTATTTAGATACATAAATGCTGTAACAATTAGAGAAGGCTAGTAAAGTGGATACTACTAATTCACTGCATACACAGGAATGCATGACTTGAGATGGCAGGAACAGTAGAGTATTCTATCAGAATGCCTACTTGAAGAACCTGAAGAAAACTATATTTCTTCCTGTAACTGCCTAAAGAGTTTGCCAATAGAGAGATTTTATAAATGGGAATAAAATACTGTACGACTTGTAGTCTGGGTTCTGCTACTGTCATCCAAAAGGAGAACTATATTACAATGGGTTGGGAAAAAAAGGTACTTGATAGCAGGATTTTTGTGTAACAGCAGGAGTTTTTAAATGTTTACTTTTTAGTAAACTTTCCTCAAGGAAATCATATATACCATGATTTTTCCTATAAAACCTTAAGAGGCAAACAGGTATAGTATGCTTTGACAGTGGCTTTTTTTAGTGGGTAGAAAAGGGTCACAGAATTTTTCCAAGCAGATAGGTTGTGGTCTAACAACAAATATGCTTTTTGCTTTATTGCCAATTGTGGTAACATTGGTGAGGACTGAACCAGGTGGTGATGGGAGCAGTGACCTCAATATGGAAGAAATCAGAGATTTAAGTTGATGAAACAGGCTAATTATTATTCTATACCTGATAGCTAGTTTCAGGGTTGGCAAAGTGTTTTCTTCTCCTGCCTATTCAAAACTTAACTTTGGATCTTATTCCTAATACTGACCACAAGAATGAGGGAGCATGTTGGTTCTTAACATGGAAACAATAGCTTGCTAACAAGCTGAAATTCCTCTTTCCGGCTGATTACCAAACAACAGATCATAAGGACTTTAGATGCTGTAAACCTTGACTCTATTTGAAAATGTTGAACGGTGCAGTATCAAAATAGTGGTAATTCTTCATATAAAGTAGCTTGCTGTCCTACGTCCCATTGTCTCAATCTGCTTCAGAATTAGAAAAGTGAATACTTCATTTTCTTATCAGTTATATCACCAATTTCTCCCAGTAAGGAAGCCAGCTTTTTAGGTTAATGATGGCATTTAATAGTGGTAAATCAATCCACGTCTACTTTATAAATCATGCTTGTTCAATGCAGTTTTTCTTATTTCTGTACAAAGATTTATCCAGTCCAATAACATTACAAACATTGTTTGATTTGGAAGACCCACAAATATGACTGGCTTCATACCACACAAACTGCTATACTGAAGGGTGGTATTACCCACTTATTTATAACCACCGTTACCATATAAAGCTGAATCAATTAAAAAATAGTTCCAGAACTGACAGGAATCTCTATAAAGTTTGCTCTCTAGGAGACATAACAATAACATTCAGCCCAGATTAAGAAGCTTTTGGTCTTAGATTGGTTCAAGCTATTTTGGGTTCAGTTATACTGGACTTTTATGTTTTTCGGTAATCTAAGTATTACAAGAGCTCTTTTTTTTCATGTTTCATAAAACTCTAGACAGAAACACAGTTTAAAGTTGAGTACAGCTACCAAACAAAAGCAATCAACCTTTTGCTAATTGCTATATTCAGTCCTAAATCAAAATACAAGCCTCCTATACAGCTTCTACTTCCCAATTCCTTTTAAAAAGTGTAATCAGTGAATAGTTCGCAATGTATTTCCTACTCTTACTTTTTCTTTACTTGCTGAATTTACATTTTTTAAATTATCCATTTCAGACTGCAGGGAATGACTCTGTTAGTGAGACAAATGGATTTGCTTGTTTCCTTTTGTTTCTTCATCCCTTAATTTCCCAAAACACGGTGACTGTCAAGAATCAGTACTACTTTGGAATAATGACAAGTTTTACTGGTGGTCTGTCCAAATTGGGGTATTCAATGAACTGCAGTGTTAGACAGGAATAATTCTTTTTTCCTTGGGGTGCATTACAATAGGAAATACTTCTAAAATATATTATTCAGTCTTTCAAATTATCTGATGAGTGCCTTGAGACAGGTCAGCTGAAGTAAAAGTTGAAGTAGATTCACCAGCAGCAGTAGGGCTACAGTGTGGCAACTCAGCAGGGAAAATGATTATCAAAACAAAACCACATCAGACCCCAAGGAAACCATAAAATACAGATATTTAGAAAATTATAGACTTAATGGACTTTTCCCACTTGCGTTAATTTGGGAAAAAAAAATAAACAACCAAAGACTGTTTTAGTATAGTAGGGACACTTTCTTGTGATGCTGAAACATGAATTAAAGAGAAAAGATACTTTTGCATTCTGTTTCAAGACATTTTTGACCACTTTAGATCAAGAAAACATGTTTAATAGTGAATTAATTTGTTTTCTGGACCAGTATTATTTTACTACACATGCACACAGAAGTTGCATACCCAATTTTTAAAGACACTAAAAAAAAAATCTCAGAATATTACTGACCATTTAGATCGTAGGCTTCAAGGAACTCTGTATGATAATGTAATCTTACTGCATATCTACTTAACAAAATCACAGCATAATTTTTATGTGTCTTTTTCAGTTACTGACAGAAGGACATCGGTGGTGTAATTTTCTTAGCACAGAGAAACTGGGCAAAGATAATATCATCTTTCATTGATACTTATTAACTGTCATTAAAATAGTATTGAAAAGTATTGGGATACAGTATTAATGTAATGGTTTTAGCAGAAAATCAAACCAAAAGTGATTGTGTTTTTTTCTCATCTACAAAATTCTGACACAGAAACAAGTACAAGACATTTGATAATGGTCACTATAAACCATTATACTGGGGGGGGGGGAGGGATTTATAATAAGTAATGCATTTACCTGTACTGATTTTCAAAATGGAGGAAACGAGCTAATTAGACAAAGTGCATTTTGAAGGGACATTTTCCCTTACATAAGAAGAAAAGTATAAAGCTAAATATATTATATAGTAATTCTCATAACCCAAAAGATACAGCTGTGCTTTCAAAACATGGTGAAAATGTAATTACCTAATTTAGCTTGGTAAGAGCCACTTTTTCTTGGCTTTTTACCCAGAATATGCTTATTCCTTCTACAAAAACAATATGGCAAACTCTAAAAAAGAAACAGAACATGTTGCAGAGAGGCAAACCAGAACACATTAATTATAAATCTAACACAGGGATTACTGCCTTCTGTAATCAGTAATAGAAATTTGCATTAATCTGTACAAAATGAATAATACCTTGATAGTCAAAAAAGTGAAATCTTCAGTTTATTGACAAAACAGGAACAGGCAGGCCTGGCCTGAGAGCATATTTGAACACCACTCTGGAAAGGATCAGCTAAAGCCACAAGAATCTAAACTTCCACTTCTAGTATTATAGATATCTGAGATCACTACTGACTAAAACTTTACAAAACTTCTTGAACGTCCACATATTAAAATATAATATACAAACAGTTGTCTTGAGAAGATTTTTTCCCCCTTGTACATGTCAGAAGAAGCTCTACTAACTGACCTATATTTATTTTACCTTTTTATTTATTTACCCGTTTATTTATTTACCAAAAAAACCCCAAACCCAAAAACATGTTCTACTGCCACCTTTGGGAACACTGCAGTCAGGTGTAATGGAACATATAGCCTAAACCATCATATATTGTTTCCTCATGTAGTATGGAATATGAAAATTGCTGCAGTATACTGTTCCAGTGATAATCATAAAATCACAGAATGGTTTGGTTTGGAAAGGACCTTAAAGCTCATCCAGTTCCAACCCCCTCTGCCATGGGCAGGGCCACCTTCCACTGAACTAGGTTACTCAAAGCACTGTCCAACCTGGCCTTGAATATGGCCAGGGATGGGGCAGCCAGAGCTTCTCTGGGCAACCTGTGCCAGGGCCTCACCACCCTCATAGTGAAGAATTTCTTCCTAATGTCTAATCTAAATCTGTCCTCTGTCAGCTGAAAGCCATTCCCCCTTGTCCTGTCACTACTTGCTCTGATTAAAAGTCCTTCTCCAGATTTCTTCTAGACTCCCTTTAGACACTGGAAGCTGCTCTAAGGTCTCCCTGGAGCCTTCTCTTCTCCGGGCTGAACAAGCCCAGCTCTCTCAACCTGTCTGTCTTCATAAATGTGCTCCAGCCCTCTCATCATCATCTCACTCCAACAGGTCCACGTCCCTCTTGTGTTGGATGCCCCAGAGCTGGATGCAGCACTCTTGTTGGGTTCTCAGGAGCGTGGAGTAGAGGGGCAGGATCACCTCCTTTGACGTGCTGGTCACGCTTCTTTTGATGCAGCCCAGGATACGGTTGGCTTTCTGGGCTGCAAGTGCACACTGAAGCCAGCTCATGTTAAGTTTCTAATCAACCAGCACCCCCAAGTCCTTCTCCACAGGGGTACTCTCAATCCACAAATAATCCTAAATCTTTTTCATTCTGTGTCTTTTAATGCATTGTTCATTACATACCTATCTTATTAGATATTGAAACTTCTGTCCACCGAATCGGTTCAGTAGTGAACCCCAGCTCTTCACATTATGCTATGCCATTCTCGACTTGAACACTCCACGTTAGATTTTGCCACTTCATGCCATGTCCCCTCAGCCCTACACACCAACTGGAGAGGACTGCCCAAAAGCACATCCTCTCCTTTTGGCCAGACCAGGGGGCTGTTTGATCTTCACAGTTCTTGATTAATTTTCTACGATGATGCAGAAGGGTGGCAGCTGGTACTAACTAAACATACCACTGCTGTTTCAGGACAATGCGCAGTTCACCACGCAGGCAGGCCGAGCAACCACGTTTTGACTGCAGAACCAACGGCCGAGAGCCTGCAGCGGCGCCGGGTTTCCGTGGCGGGCCCGGTAAGGAACGATAATGGGG
>NW_009941259.1:2506-7718 GCF_000696875.1 Nestor notabilis | reverse complement strand
ATATATATAATACATATAATAAAGTATTAAACAAAAAACTCCTTTTTTCATAAATTCAAAATGCAACCCAAAGCTTTTTACCCCCATTCCTGTTCATAAAACATTTTAAAACATCATCTTGGTTGCATTTTGAAACAGAAGTGTTAGAAGAACCAAGCTTGCACAGAAACAGTAAGCCTGCTTGCTGTACTCTTCTACAACTCTAAGACGCCACATTGCTGGCTCACTCTACCAGCACTCCAGTTTCCATACAGCCATGCGTCACTGCCCTGAAGCACTGTTTGGCTCGAGCACATATCTGGAAGAGTTACTTATTTCTGACGTGTTTGCAAAGGGTATGAAATGCTTTTCCTCCCCACTACTGAAAAACTCACTACAAAAGGAGTTATTACAGGTCGCAGGGACGGGACAAAAACTTCCACACACAGGGCATCTCATTGCACCTGTTAATTAAGCCTACATGGATCCTCTGTTCAAGGAGAAACTGGTGCAGTACTTCCTCTGCCTATAATCCAGCCTGTGCTGTTTCAGACTTGCACCTGTATTTGTTTGGCCCATACTCCAAAGACAACTGCATCCTACAGAAGCCTCCCAGACACTTGATAACAGGGGCTTGTGAGTTGTAGATAAGCAAGATAGATAACTCTGTCTGTAACCAACACTTGGGAGAAAAGATGCATCAGGATAAATGTACCATCCCCCTTAGCACCCAAATAGCACTGGTAGCCAAACACTATGCATAACCAGAGGAACTAAGACAGTTCCCACATTTTCCAGTCTTTTTCAAGAGTGTCAGAGACAAAACACAGCTCTCCTTGAGCATTTCCACTCAAATTTTTTTTCATCTAGGTACCATTTTACAGCAGGCAAACCAATGGTGCAGGCTGAGCGTGAACACATCTAGATGGAGATGCAAAAGTTTCTGAACAAGAACAGTGAAGTGCTTGAATGGCTTTACATCAGAATTTACAGGGTATAGAACTTGGCTAATTTTAAGCTAGAGCTTAGTTACTTAGGATTGTATGACAGGCAGTTCATCCTGCTGTGCAGTCCTTCACTCTTCAGCAAAGATTCCAACTATGTTCTCATGGGAAGATTTCCAAGGGTCAGTGACTTCCCACTTCTCTGGGTGAGAACTAGAAAGAATGAGCAGTTTTCTGGGTCTTAAAGTGAGAGCTGCTAATCCATTTCCTTCAAAAAAATATCCAGAAGGTCTGGTCCTCTTACCAAGATGGAAGAAGAGTAACATTTGAAACCTGGGAAGTGATTACTGAAGGGAATTCTTGCAGCTGGGACAATCCTAGTATAGTTTCAGAATGTAATGTTTTGCAGCCTTACCTTCGGTCCTGGGAGACCCTGAAGACCCTGTATTTGGGATGAGAGACAAGATATGAGTACTGTTTAAGGATGTGCTTTAAAATCCAGGTATCACAGTTCAGTGTGCAGTATAGAGCTTTTGCTTTCCCTCACAGTGAGGGCACAAATGCTTAGCCTGAAGGCCTCTTCATTTGAGTAAAGGGCACTTCATGTACTGTTCTCATCTGGTAATGGGGAGGCTCTCGCCAAGAACAGCTTGGCATTGGGCCAGGCTTGCTATTAAGACCATTTCTGCAGTTGATCCCTTTAATCCCATCCATCCCGTCTTGCTACTGTCTTCCTTTTCATCTCAGACTAATGTAACCTTCTCTTTTAACCTACCCAGCCCATCATAGCTCTGACCTACCCTGAGGGGTGGTTTTGGAAGTGATACTAAGCATGTTCTTGTTTCAAAGCTGCAGTGTTTCTGGCTGTTTTCTCCACTCAGAATCCTCCCCAGCCAGTTCCTGTTCTATCCTCATTGAGCGCCTTGCACCTCAGGTGAATCACTCAAAACTTACTGGAGGTCCAGGTGGGCCTTGGGGTCCAGGGGGTCCAGATACCTAGAAAGCAATGCAAGAGAAGTCACTGCCATAATCTGCTGCCCTCAGAGGTGAAGGGGAACTGCTGAAAGGGGTAGCAGGGCACAGGGCAGCCCGTGTACCAGAGCTCTACTGGGCTTGAAAACCTGGGCTCTCCCTAAGCACTGCATCAGGGAGTGGCAGCAACCCAGAACAGAATGGCTGAGAAGCAGCAGCAGGACTCTGGGGAGAGTTAGGCAGCAGTTGCAGATATTTAAGAGGAAGGAAAGCAGTGAGGTTTTTTCTAGGTCCACTTCCACTACTTTACCAGCGTTCCCGCAAGGAAGCACAAGGTCAACAGCTAGCAGCTGTTTCAAAACATAGGAAAGAAGGTGGCTGGCTCCACACATGCAGAAGAGTGAATTGATAGCCTGTGGGAGTCCTTGCTGCAGGATGCTCCAAAAGCTAGGGGTGAGCTTTGAGGGGAGAACAGACAAGTTCAAGAACCCAAAATACATTGAAAATACATATATATGTAGATACATGTAAGCGTTGTTCAGGAAATCCCTTCACTGCAAATGCTGAGGAAAATATCTGCTATGCTTTCCATGATCCTCTGTTCTTCCCTAGGCATTCATTATTGATTGCTTGTCATGAGCAAGACTGTTCTTGTGTAAGGGAAAATTAGGGCACCAGGAGCTAGATGTGGCTGGCAATTCAGACCCACAGGATGAAGCTTGCTGTCCTTGGTGAAGGGTGTGTCACAAGAGGGTGGGATGTGCTGCTTTTCAGTAGCATTGCTGCCATATCAGCCCTCCCCTACTGCTGAGATTGCAGAAGGAAAAATGAGAAAGGTGACCTACCGATTCTCCTGGATTTCCTTTGTCTCCACGCTGCCCAGGCTCACCCTTTTCTCCCTGCACACAACAACAGACCCTGTCACCACCAGCTGCATTCTAGAGCCTAACTCCCATTCTAGAGCCTCACTCCATTAGAAGCCATCTGTGAACCACCCATGCGCTAGTAAGCGACAGTTCCTCAAGGAGGAGTAGGAACATACCATGTATTTCATAAACAGGCTCTCCGCAGCTCTCCTACACTTCTGCTGCCAGAGTAGACACCCTACAAAAAGGGAGGGCTCCAGGAGCGGTACCTTGTGGCTGTGCAAGGAGAGTGCTACAGGACTTTGCTTGTCTTTCAGCAACAGTGGCCTGACACCTCTCTGCTGCACTACCACCTCTAAGGGAGGCATGGCATGGCAAGCAGGTCTGCAACAGTGTCGTGCTGCCAGCAAACTAGGTATCTCAGCTGACTTAGCCGCAGAGGCTCTAGTGGCTGCCAGAGGCAGCACCTCCAAACAGCAATGGAGCAGATGGCCAGCTGGCCCCCTGCCTGCTGCTAGAGACTCAACAGACCTGGAAACACCTAAGCACCTAACCAAGGGGTAGTGGTCTGAGGCTCCTGAGATACTTGGCGCTTTGGGAAATGAACCCTTGTGTGTTGCTCTATGCTGTTTTCTGCTTGCCAAGCAGGAAAGAGTAGCCTGTCTTTTTCACTCTTACTGTCAATCCTGGAAGTCCAATGGGACCTGGCAATCCTGATGGTCCTGGCATCCCTTGGTCACCCCGCTCGCCTTTCTCCCCAGTGGAGCCATCAAGACCCTACAGATCAAGAAAGATATGTGGATTTTTCACAAGACTAAGGCAGGCAGACGTAAGAGACATCATTGCAAGAGCCGAGACTGGCTCTGGTCATCCCAAGAACACGATGAAAATCCCAGAGAAGTGCAGGACTTCACTAGTATTGAAACTGGATGTCCAAATGATTGAACACCCTCCTGTCATAGTGGATGTGACAGTCCCCACAGCGGGGAAGGGGTACTGCTTTCCTGCCTCCATGTTCGCTTGCAGTTATACAGTTTGCTGGAGTACATGCTAGAAGTCACTCCCCAATAGCCAGCTGTCATAACAGCAAGAGTTTTACCCTAGTTATCTTTTAGAGAGGCAGAAACTTGTTGAACAAAATCCTGACTAGTGCTGGGGATGCAGAAATGGTGACAGACTGAAGCTGGGAGACTGGACACTCTGCCCCAGTTAGTGGCAGGGATGTAGGGGGTTACTCCATGCAGTTGCCTTTCTAGGAGGGTGTGTGTACTGGCACCTCAGCTGCCTTGCTGACAGTCAGACCTGCTTGCTTACAATGTCATTTCAGTTCATGTAATACACCAGGTAGCAAGCTGGGGAAGTGACAACAGCGCCCAGAGAGCAGGGTAGGCAGCTGGGGACAGCCACCCCAGCAAGATGCACAACACAGCTGCCAGGGAGCTATGATCTCACTTCTGTATTGGCACACCTCATATAGTAACAATAAGGTGCCTCTAGCACCCCCTCAGAGGGGCTCTGATGTATCTGAGAAGTTCCAGGGCCTGCCCCATAACCTTGGATAACCAGCAATACTTCAAGAAGCTTCAATTTACTCACTGGTGAGCCAGCTTGTCCTGGCTCTCCTTTATCACCCTTTTCTCCCATGACCCCGATATGGCCTGGCTCTCCCTTTATTCCAGGGGGTCCATCCTTTCCTGGCAGTCCCTGTGGGCCAGGGGGGCCCATTTCCCCAGGCTTGCCGCGTGGTCCCTAAGAGAAATCCACACAACACAAAGTGAAACATTTACAGATTAAAGTTACTGCTGCAGAGTGATTCCTCTTTCACTGCTCATCCTCTCACTCACAGTAATGTCCTTTGAGGAGCCATGGTCAGAACAAAGTAGACTTGCCATGCTATTGCAGCCACAAAATTAGGACTTTGGTAAATTAATGCTCATTTTTGTAAATTAAAATAATTTGTGAATTTATGAATTAAAATAATTTATTCAGAGCAGCCCTGCAGAGAAGGACTTAGGGGTGGTGATTGATGAGAAACTTGACATGAGCAGGCAGTGTGCGCTTGCAGCCCAGAAAGCCAACTGTATCCTGGGCTGCATCAAAAGAAGCGTGACCAGCAGCTCAAAGGAGGTGATCCTGCTCCTCTACTCTGCTCTTTTGAGGCCTCACTTAGAGTATTGTGTCCAGTTCTGGTGTCCTCAACATAAAAAGGACATGGAGCTGTTGGAGCAAGTCCAGAGGAGGGCCACGAGGATGATAAGAGGGCTGGAGCACCTCCCGTATGAAGACAGGCTGAGAAAGTTGGGGCTGTTCAGCCTGGAGAAGAGAAGGCTGCGTTGAGACCTCATAGCAGCCTTCCAATATCTGAAGGGGGCCTACAAGGATGTTGGGAAGTGACTCTTCATTAGGGACTCTAGTGGTAGGGCAAGGGGGAATGGCTTTTAACCTTAAAAG
>NW_009941259.1:0-2338 GCF_000696875.1 Nestor notabilis | reverse complement strand
TTGGAACTAGATGATCTTAAGGTCCTTTCCAACCCTAACTATTCTATGACTCTATGATTGTTCCCCTGCCTGTGGGAAAGGCAACTGTGCAGTGCCAGTGACAGAGACAGAACATACTAACTCCAGGCAAGACCACTGAAGAAAACCAGTCCACAGAGGCACTATGTCTTACCTTTTCTCCATCATGGCCTGGAGGACCCGGCAAGCCAATTTCACCCTGAAATACAGAATTGTTACTTTGGCAGTTTGAAAGCAGCTATTCTGACTCCTTCTGCATGGCACTATGATGATGAAGGGTGGCCATTACAGAAATAGTCTGTGGGAACTCTGGTAACTAATACTCACAGGAAAAAAAGAAACAACATAGAAACCTCTGTGGAAACAATACATTGTGTGACTGCCTACCAATTCCACCAGCCTTCTTTATCCTGACAGTTCACAGCCCCAGTGCTATAACATAGTCCCCAGCCAACACAATCCCTGCACAGAGATCAGTTCCCATAGTTTCTTCCTAAATGGAAGGGCAAGTAGAAATGATCCTTCATTTTCCACATCTTTCCCATCATTATCATCGTGGGAAAAAGAGATCTTCAGGATACTGTGCATGAGGAGGAGTGGAGAGGCCAGCAGGACAGTCTGATAACGCTGGACAGGGAGAACAGGAATATTGGGGAGGGCTGGGATGGGGAATTATGCCTGAACTTCTCCTGTGTTTCCCTTAGCTCTATTGAGTGCTGAACTGAGCAAATACCTTCTGTCCTGGAGGCCCTGGAGGCCCAGCCACACCTGGAAGTCCTGGGGGTCCCTAGGTAAAGAAAAACTCATTTTCAGATCATCAACAGGGCTTTCATTTTCATGTTTTGAAACCAAACAGCTCTTCTGAGTTTAAGGGGAAATTTCAGGGGAATTTTCCAAGGGACTCCTACAATTATGTTTGCTTGGGAAGCCGAGCAATGGAGAGTCCTGAGTGAGTAGTAGGCCAGTCCGAAGTGAGTTGTTGATATGTATGTATTTCTTTACATTTCCATCACAGAAAACAAAAATGACCACACCTATCTGTTCCTGAAACCAAGATGAACAGAAAAAGGTTTTTCCCTTTCTATCTAGTATATTTTTAGAATAAAGATCATAGGAAACACTACTACTTAGATGACAAGCACAGCTTAAGCAGAGCTAGATGGCCTAGTATTTCGAGCAGATTTCCTGACCAGTCTTGGCAGTAACCACTTTAAGGAGACCTAGGGAACAGTCTGGCCTAGAAAGTGATGCTACTGGCACCTGTGCTGCCTTGTCATACTGCATTTTAAAAACACATCTTTTTTTCCTAACCAGGTTTCTTGCCCTGAGAAGCAAAACACAGGGACACTTTTTATCTTTTTTTGACTCAAATAACTACTTTGCCTCTCTTTGTCTTCAAAGGGCTTGTAGTCACTGCTGGTTTAAATTACCACTTTTGTACAAGACTGTTATGTCAAATTATACTTATCAACAGTGAAAACATGTCCTCCCGTCCCACCACAGAAAGTGTCCACTACAGACCGCCTACGTAAACTTTCTTTCAAGGTACCCAAAGCCCCTTTTTAATCTGTTTAAGTCAGCCCCACCTTGCTTTTCCCTACTCCTTCTGGGCACTCCCTGTTCTGAGCAGCATGTATTACCTCTTAAAGCAGAGAAATTAATGGCCTGATTAGAATTCAAGTACCAAGACCAGAAAGCAAAATGAGCTCTTCCTTCAGCTGTCAGCTGCCCCAACTTCAGCTCCCAACAGCGAGAGCCAAATGTTTTAGCTGCATCTAAATTGTCAGGCCATCTGCTTAGGATGGACATACGGGTACTTTTTTAAAACTACACAGCAAAGCTCAGAACTCACCATCAAGGCCAAAGTTCGTATTTCCTAGGGGAAGAAAAAGAAAATCAGAAAGGAAAACAGCCATTGGAAAACTAAGCTTTTTCACAGACTTGATTTGCTCTCCACTAATATAACACTGGCCCAAATGAGCAAGGAGCTTACAGAATGATCAAAAGCAAAACCACAAGCTCTGAGCCCCATGGAGCTGTTATACTATGATTTCACCTTTTTCCAAGTAGAAGCCAGGCTAATCCAGAGCTGGGCACAGGTTTGCTCACTGCACATCATCAGTGCACATTTCTGAGGAAGCTTTGCAGTCCTTTTATTCACCATCTACCTCTTGTCATGGGCCATTCTTGAGTGGATTCACGTGATCTCTACATCCACCAGGGTTAATGTATCAGCAAAGTAAGGTGAACAAGTATTTACTAGAACGCTATATACAGTGAGCTGTGGCTCTCAAGGATCAGTGTTGGGACCTGTCTTGTT
>NW_009941258.1:64312-70185 GCF_000696875.1 Nestor notabilis | reverse complement strand
TAAATATTATATTAATATGTAAAAAATAAAGTACTATAAAATACAAATTTACAGTCTACCAGTGGTATAGCACACATCCAGTTTTAACACTGCACCCAGAATCCTTGTGGGTTTGTTGGTATCTGTCCACACCAAACTAGGCAGAGCTCTTTCCACTGGGCCTTCATCTTGTGCTCCGCTAGGTACTATTAAATAACATAGCTTTTTCAAGTGGAAAGTGAATTGAATAATGTTTGTTCTGGTGTGCGAAAATGTGATATCTTTTTTTACATTCAGCAAGAAAAAGCATGCTCTGGTCTTATTTTCGTAGTTAGCAAGAAGACCGCGTATAATTTTAACACTGCCAGGTGCCTTGTAATTTAGCATGCTTACAAACCATGCAGAGCTCTCAGGCTGCCTTGAAACTCACTGAGCTTGTTAAAACATAAAAATGGTACAAAATAATTGGACAATTACCAGTATTGAGAACATCCTTCATTTTACCACTGGAAAATTACACCCTTTACTGAGAAAGTAATTTTCATAAAATCAACCCTTTGGGATAAGAATGTATTAAGCAAATAAAAAGGTTGATTACCAGTACTTGATAAAAGCTTGGAATAGTCAATGATAAAGTACTAATAGCATGAAAACCTCTTGTTCTTTTTTTTTTTGACAAATCATGTTATCTATTGATGTAATAATTACAGCATACAAGTTCAAGAGTAGACTTGATTTTGCCATCACTTAAATGGAGGAAAATCCAATATTACTGTGAAAAATTGAAAACTATTTTTTAATTTTCATATCACCTTGTGATCTTTGGAAAGTACTGCTCTGTAGCATTACACATTTTCCTTCAGCTCTTCAAGGCTGTACATTTTGTTTCTAATTAAAGCATGACCTTGCAATGAGGATGACAATGGCCTTGTCATTAGTGGCATGAAGTGTTCTTCTTGACTTCCTCAAGTGCATAAATACCGTGATTTAATTAATCCTTTCATATTTCTCTAAGGCCAACAAGCCTCCCACTAACTGAAACATTTTAACCTTCATCTGAGGTTCTGGTAGCCCATTCTTAAGAAAGTGACCTCCATATCATAGTAAAATTAATACAAAACTTGCAGGATTTTTTTTTTTTTTGCCTCACTGTGTAAGAAAGTGTGAAAGTGAATTGCGTTTGAATCAACACTGTAAGTCCATATTTATTTGTAACTATTTGGTTATGTTTGTGCCAAACTTTGAAACGCTTATCAGCCTGCAATT
The DNA here is from genome assembly GCF_000696875.1 of Nestor notabilis. Lineage (NCBI taxonomy): Eukaryota > Metazoa > Chordata > Aves > Psittaciformes > Psittacidae > Nestor > Nestor notabilis. The sequence goes on along the minus strand of NW_009941258.1, from coordinate 68,940 downwards.
AAAATGAAACCCAATTTCATGAGAGAAAGGAAACTTTTGGTTGGATAATGAGGTATGAAGGAACTATGTGTGTGTATGTATGTTACATACAAAGTGTGCTTAATCTCTGAGCAGGATTTTCCAAGTGCAAAACATTTTGTCCCTGCATGTGTTAATATAACTTTACTGGATCAAAACTTCTGATTTACTGACTAATGTGGCAGGAACAAAGACATTACTAACAACTTTTTATCTCTGCTCTGTAACCTGTTCTTCCTAAGCAGGTAATCTATTCAACCATTATTAGATTATCTTCTCAGAACTTCATCTGGGTATATTAAAACCAGGTTCAGGAGCAGGGAGAATTAGAAGTTTATTAGAAGATTTCTGTGCAAGGAGAGAAGAAAAAAAATGCTGCCATTAAGCACAACCATAAAAACATGGAACAAAACAAATAGCAAATTGATAGCCACTCTTGCATACAAAACACATGAGATGTCGTTCCCATAGCAAGACCCAGCTACTGAGAATTTAGAAGTTAATAGTTTTGTTTGTGGAGACTCATCTTTAGGCTGGAGGTTGGCAGTGACATGCTCTGGCTGCCACACTGAATAAATCCTTCCAAAAAAACATGCCAGGAGAAAACATCCTCTTCCAGAGGGTTATGCCGCTCTGAATTCCCTTGGAAAAATAATGGTTTGTTCTTGTTTATCTGGTAGGAGGAGAAATTCCCATGAAAACAAGGTAGTTATAAATTGAATGAATTAGGGTTAGATTCTAGGAATTTGCATGTTGAAACACTCAGCAGCGTACTTGCCATCAGCCAACTCCTGAGGCAAAAAACTCTCAAATTAGAGACAAAATCAGGACAGAGAGGTCAGACATATGGGGTTGTTACTCCAAGCAGAAAATCCTGGAAAGGGTTTAGCTTTAAATCGTGCTGCCAGGGAGCAAAGTCGCTTAATCCTGTTCTATAGGGAGGTACCTGACAGTGGTCAGAAGCTCTGGGAATTGGAAGTGAGAAGTTCCCAGTCCAGAGCATGAATACTCCTTGCAAAACCTGAATTCATAGAACCACAGACCTGTTTGGGTTGTAAGGCACCTTAAAGCTCATCCAGTTCCAAACCCCTGCCACAGGCCGGGACACTTCAACTACACCAGGTTGCTCCAAGCCCTGTCCAACCTGGCCTTGAACACTGCCAGGGATGGGGCAGCCACAGCTTCTCTGGGCAACCTGTGCCAGGGCCTCACCACCCTCACAGAGAAGAACTTCTTCCTAAAATCTCATCTCAATCTCCCCTCTGTCAGGTTAAAGCCATTCCCCCTTGTCCTCTCCCTACAGGCCCTTGTTCAAAGCCCCTCTTCAAATACTCCCCAAAGAACTGACAACTCCCTGCTCCGTGTTTATGCTCCAAGCCAGGAGCTGCTGCTGTTCCCACCATGCTTTTAGTATGACCCGAGCAGAAGTTAGGGATTGAGAAGAGCTGCACCAGCACTGGCTCCTGTGCATGGACTGGTGCTGTTGCATGAGGTGGGTGGGATAAGCCTGGCTCAAAACTGCAGCTCAGCAAACCACTTATGAGAGCCACAGGAGGGGCACAGACTAGTCCTTTCATCTGTGTCATAGAAGCTCATCTCTCAGGCAATGAGGGGTCGAGTCAGTGCTGCCCTCATCCTCCCAACTCTGGGGCTGAAGCACCGAAACTTGAAGTCAAAACTACAGACAATGACAACAGTGCCTTCTCCAAAGTGAGGTGGCTTCAGCTGTGAGAAAGGGAGATGTCCGCATTTAACTTGTCAACCCCTCATCCCTCCCTCCCCTCCGAGGTGTGGGTAGCAGCTCCAAATACTGCCACTTTGCGGGTGAATCAGCTCAAGGAGGAATCTATTTGGTCCAGCCTGAGGTACAAAGCAGAGGCGTGTGCCTGGGATGGGGGAAAACCCCTTATTCTGTCCTGCCTCTCTTAGGGAACATGTTCCCAGCTCTTTGATTGTGCTTGTGGGGATTAAAATGCAGCCATGGGTCTTTAGGGGCATGCAGCCTCAACATCAGCCTCCTGGGTGTGTGTGGGGAAAGGAGGTGTTTTGCTTGCTAAAACACACCCTGTCTGTCAGCCTGCCCTCATCAGTGTCACAGACGTAGATACTAGAGCGGAAGATGCCATCAAATTTGGTTATAATAGCCAGAGGCAGCTTTTCAGTACCCCTGCTTAAACATCACTGACCAGTACTGAAAGCCAAGAAACACTTTTTTCAGGGGAAAGCACATAGTGTAACTCCTTGTTTATAAAATATTTAATCTCTCTCAATCTCAATATATGTATCTTGTAATACATATGGTAAACGTGCAGCTGTGAGAGACATGAGTACCTCTTATGCCCACCCTTACAGAGCTGATTGAAGACATCTGGCTGGTGGGCTATAAAGATGTTCTATATAGCAGGCAACAGCATGCAACTGAGTTCATTGGCTGTTTTCCCCCAAAATTAAATAACTCTGAGGGACACATCGGACTTCCCCATCTTCCCGCATTACCCACCAAGTATATCCAGGTCCCTGAGCAAAAGCAACCCCACGAGTGGGTTTGCCTTTACCTGAAGCAGGAATAACCCAGACTGTCTTTCCCAACAAATTCTTTATGTGCACCACAGGGACTTTATCTCCCTCTACAGTACGTAAAAGTTCTGATTGGGCTGGACCAGCCCTATTGGCAGATCCCCTTGTGTTGACCAACCAGGTGGCTTTTGGTAAATGTGTATCCCAGTGTTTGAAAGTCCCACCACCCATTGCTCTCAGCGTAGTTTTTAACAGCCCGTTGTACCGTTCGATTTTCCCAGAGGCTGGTGCATGGTAGGGGATGTGATAGACCCCCTCAATGCCATGCTCTTTGGCCCAAGCATCTATAAGGTTGTTTCGGAAATGAGTCCCATTGTCTGACTCAATTCTCTCTGGGGTGCCGTGTCGCCACAAGACTTGTTTCTCAAGGCCCAGGATAGTGTTCTGGGCAGTGGCGTGGGGCACAGCGTATGTTTCCAGCCATCCGGTGGTTGCTTCCACCATGCTGCCCCACGTTGGGCGCCAAAAGAAACTGTCTTTGCCTTCCTTCTTTGCCTTCCTTCTACAATATCCCATCTAGCTGATTTTATTTTGCATTTCTATGGAGGCTTTTTCAGCCCTTTCCTTAGTTTTGTAGTCATGCTATGATTAGCTCTAGGAAGTCAGAAATACAAAAATCCAGTGCTTTGCTCCACTTCATCCTGCAATCTGTATGGGTGAGCTTGCACTGCAAGGGTCCAGCAGAATCTCAGTGAACCAAACACCAGGATACAGCAGTCAGCGATTGGGTCTCTGAGGACAAGCTCAGCCAGAGGGCTTGAGCAAGAGCCAATGAGGTGCAAGTTGTTATTCTCTGGACAGAAACCAATCCTGGGAGCAAAGCACTTGGAATTGGGCACAAGAGATGTCAGTGGTCTGCCATGGGTGACAATGGGGGTCAATGTGGAATAGTGGCCAGCAAGGTGGTGTGGACCATGTGGCAGGACTTGAGAGAGAGCTGAAACACCAGCTGAAGAGCAGAATTCATTACGTAGGATGAGGACCCAGGTCACAAGAGGCAGCAGGTCTTGTTGAGAGGGTAAAACTTGCCCTCCTGCACAGGCTGAAATAAATGTTCATGTTTTCCAGAAGCTGAAAATGGAAGTGAATTAGCACCCTAACTGATCAACCTTAATGGGGATGTACCCTACCGGTAATGCAGTGGCCTCATATATTACTACATTGTTGTCCTCCAGTGAGTCACTGTTCCCATAACAGGAGGTCAAAGCCAGGTGATGGAAACAACAGTGGCTGTTCAGCTGAAAAGATCACTCATCAGAAAATTATAAGAAAATCACCATCTGTCAGAATAACAGAAAAAGAATTCTGGCAAGTCTGGTGGGGTGGTACACTAGTGCATGGGGCTGCAGCAAGAAGTAGGGGTCTTGCTCTTGCCATGTCCCTGGGGTGAGCAAGTCCCTGTCAGTGTCCCAGGGTGCTGGGCTGGCACTGAGCAACCCCACATCCTCAGCCCAGCAGTCTGCAATGAGGTTCTTTCAAATTACCTGGTGTTAGCGTGATTTTGTGAAGGGTGCTGGAGCTGAACTGGACGGTGGTTATGCATCAGATTTCACACAAACTGTAAACTAACTCTTATATTATTTTATATCAGTTATAGCTACCAGGAAAAGCAGTGTGCTAAGTCAAGGATCTTGGCTCTGCATACAGCTCTGGGGACCCCAACACAAGAGGGACGTGGAGCTGTTGGAGCGAGTCCAGGCGAGGCCACAGAGATGCTGCAAAGGAGCAGCTCTGCTCTGGAGACAGGCTGAGAGAGCTGGGCTGGTTCAGCCTGGAGAAGAGAAGGCTCCTTAAGGGGAGACCTTAGAGCAGCTCCAGTGCCTAAAGGGGCTACAGAAAACCTGGAGAAGGGTTTCGGAGAAGGGTTTTGGAGAAGGGCCTGTAGGGACAGGACAAGGGGGAATGGCTTTAACTTGACAGAGGAGAGACTGAGATGACCTGTTAGGCAGAAGTTCTTCCCTGTGAGGGTGCTGAGGCCCTGGCACAGGTTGCCCAGAGAAGCTGTGGCTGCCCCATCCCCGGCAGGGGTTCAA
>NW_009941258.1:52891-64302 GCF_000696875.1 Nestor notabilis | reverse complement strand
TGTGGAGCAACCGGCTGTAGGGGAATGTGTCCCTGCCCGTGGCAGGGGTTGGAGCTGGATGAGCTTTAAGGTCCTTTCCAACACAAACCAGTCTGTGACTCTATGACTGGCTCAGTGGTGTCTGACAAAGCAATATAATGCTACTTGGGTATGGGTATTGGCTCAGACCCATACCCTACTCCAAACTGGTGTGGAAGGGCTGGGGCACAGGGCTCGAAGCCCACCCGTGAGGCTTGGCAAGCACTGGTGTAACAGGCTGACTATATCTACCTGTGCTCACAGTTCCAGATATCGGACAGGGACAGAGAGCACAATAGTGCTCATAGAAACACTGAAACTTCTCAGTAATCTGCAGTAAGGAAGATAACTTTCTGGGTTGTCTGAGGTACATCAGCACTGCTCTCTTGACCTTATGAGAAAAGCAAGCAAAAATTCCCTAAACAAACTATCCCTTGTAAAGGTGGGTAAGACTACTGTAATTACTCATTTTGCTGTGACCTGTTTGTGCCAGAGCTGCAGGAAAGAAATTTACATTTCTGCCACGACTAGAGAAATTGGCTAGGTGAAAGTACCTAAAAATTTTCAGCAGAATACTTCAAATTCTTGAACGTGGTTCTGAGTGTGTCAATAACCATTTACCGTCCTTATTATCTGCCATCTGAATTTATCAATAATCTCTACCTTCTGGAGCTTTCAGCATGAGAGGAAAGCAAAGCTGACCTAACACTGCTCATTTCCAACTATGCTCCATTTTCTAGTGAGACACTTGGGGTTTTATTTTACATCTAAGACCCTCCTGCAATTGAACAAGAGAGCAAACCAGTATTAGGTAAAGTCAGAGAAACAGATGGAAAACAAAACCCTCAAGCTGACATTTGAAATAACCACTCATTTATTAGGAATATGTATTGCACAGCCGCAGCTCTACAGTGCTACGGGAGGGAAGAGGGAAAAAGCGAGTGTAATGCGCAAGTGGCCTCATTGCGCTCATTGTAACATCTGGAGCTCCATCTCGTGGATATTGGCCACCAGCAGCGGCTCTGGCCAGGACGCTGAGGTCCACCAGACCTTTTCCGTATCTGGGGCTGAACCAGGCTGGCAGAGGCATGTACAAACTTCCTGTTGGTCTTTTTATTATTATTTTTAGTGCTGATAAACGCAGCGCAGGTGTTATAGAACCAAGCTGATGTCCACAAGGTTTGTCTGCTAAGTCTTTCTGTTCTCTTAGGAAAGAGAATTGCTTTGTCTAATTAAAATAGTTAATGTGCAAACATTTTTCACCTTTATGCTGAGATGCTGTCCTGATCCTTCAAGAAGCGTGTTCAGCTGCCTAAGGTCTTTAAAAAATGTGCAGTGTTCATATTAGCTACAAAATTCAGACTATGATATATGTCACAGTGTTGTAGCATATAATCTATAGCATGTGCTTCAGAAAGAACAAGACAAAGTCACTGGAGAGTGTGAAATAGTTTCTACCAGGCATGTGTCCATTGGTAACTGTGTGGAAAAAGTCAGTAATAGGCTGTCAGATAAGCACAGCGTATAATCATAGAATCATCATAGAATCACACACTGGTTTGTGTTGGAAGGGACCTTAAAGCTCATCCAGTTCCAACCCCCCTGCCACAGGCTGGGACACCTGCCACTAGACCAGGTTGCTCCAAGTCCCATCCAACCTGGCTTTGAACACTGCCAGGGATGGGGCAGCCACAGCTTCTCTGGGCAACCTGTGCCAAGGCCTCAGCACCCTCACAGGGAAGAATTTCTTCCTAATGTCTCATCTCAGTCTCCCCTCTGCCAAGTTAAAGCCATTCCCCCTTGTCCTGTCCCTACAGGCCCTTGTGGAAAGTTCCTCTCCAGATTTATTTTAGGCCTCGTTAAGGTATTGAAAGGCCACAATAAGGTCTCCCTGGAGCCTTCTCTTCTCCAGGCTGAACAAGCCCATCTTTTTCAGCCTGTCTTCATAGGAATTAACTGCTTAATATGCATCTTCTGCTATATATCTTGGAAAGCAGCACCAAGCCTGGCACGGCCATCCTGCATCCTTGCCAACAGGCAATGCAGATTGCACCGGGGAGTAGCATGGACTCCTGGTGATATTGGCTGCTGCAAATGTCTGGGGAGCCAGAGAAGGATCTTGTTGTGACTTAAATCCAGGCAGTAACTCAGCACCATGCAGCTGCTCACTCACTCCCTTCCTTCCCTGTTTTGAGCAGGATGGGAAGGAGAATAGAAAGAATGTAAACCCCACGGGCTGAGATAAGAACAGTCCAATAACTAAAATAAAGTAAAATACAATACTAACAGTAGTACCTGTACTAATAAAGGGAATAACAAGAATAACAAGGAGAGAGACTAAAATTAAAGGGTAAAAGGCTGGGGAGGGGGGGAGAGGGAGAAGGGGGGAGAACAACAAAAAAAATCAAACCAAAACAAAAACCAGCAGTGATGCACAATGAAATTGCTCACGACCTGCTGACCAATACCCAGCCTGACCTGAGCAGCCATCAGTCCCTTCTGGGTAGCTCCCCCCAGTTTATAAACTGGGCATGATGTGCTGTGGTATGGAATATCCCTCTGGCTAGTTTGGGTCAGGTGCCCTGTCTCTGCTCCCTCCCAGCTTCTTGTGCTCCTCCTCACTGGCAGAGCATGAGCCTGAAAAGTCCTTGATCGGGTAAGCATCACCTAGCAACAACTAAAACATCGGTGTGTTATCAGCATTGTTCTCAGACTAAAGACAAAACACTGCACTTCACCAGGTAGTAGGAAGAAAACGAACTCTATCCCAGACTTGCAAAGAGACCATACTTACGTGTTGTGTTCGCACCAGGAAGTGTGGTAAGCACGACAACAGAATCCTTGTAGAAGGAAGAAATCTAAGAAAAAGAGATGTTAATAGCTGAGTTGATAGTCAAGACAGAAACACAAAACTAATGGTAAGTAATGCCAACTTGGGGGCATTATGGCCACAGTGAAGAAACCCCGTGCTGGAAAAAAATACATCATTTAACCCTCTGGACAGAAAATATCTTGAGGTGAGCACCTATTGTTAAAACTCTGTCAAGCTAAGAAACTTGCATTTCTTTTATGGAACCCTTAAACAGATCCATACTGAACTATTTACAGGGGAAAAAAAAAAAAAAAGAAGTAAAAAAAAAAAAAGACATCACTGCAGCACGACAAGGATGCAGAAGCTAAATGTTTTAAATTAAAAACCAGATTCATGGCAAATGTGTATGATAGATTTAGCTGGGTGTTATTTCCTGGGTACAAGAGCCCTGAGACCACAGGGTTTGGAAAAGATGCTGGAGCAAAATTCATACACTAAAGCTCACATCCTCTCCAAAAGCAAAGCTCTCATTTTGCCATGTCATACAGATGTGTGTGGCTACAGACCAAGGGCTAAGTAAAGCCCTTGCTGAACAGCCAGCTGGACACTTTCCAAGATACTTTTGATGGCCAACTGACACAGCAGAACTCACGTACAGAATCCTTTGTGGAGAGGGCAATTCTTAACCAGTCACTTTCTCAGCCACAAAAGGGAGCAGGCGAATTGGCCAGCCTTGCATGGAGCTGACAAGCCTGGCCACCTCGCTGCTATCTGTCTGATTTTCAGGGGCTGGATGCAATCCCTGCTTCAACTCCATTGAGCCGTCCTGGGAGTAAATACATCTGCACCCTGGTTTAAGCAGAGGACATCAATTCTGGTAAAAAACCCATTGCCCCTATTCAAGCTCCAAGACAAATTGGGGTGGCAGCACAATGTGATTGATGTGTGGAAGCCCCAAATGCGTTCTGAATAGATTAATTATTTTTTACCCTCGGGGTGAACGTGGTCAGTGAGGGGTTTGTGCCAGACATAGAAAGTGAACTGAACACCTATTTCAATCCAAATGCTCTAGAGGGCACCGTGATCCCAGTGTACTTCAACGTTTATCGCCCATTTGTGCAGAAGGCTCTGGCTGCGAAATTTGTCATTTAAAATTACAGCTCTTTATTTAGGATGTCTGGGAAGATTCCCCACTGCTGAGACAGTGTTAGTCCTTCCTCCTGAAAGACTTCAGGTGCCCGTGGGAGGCTAACCTTGTTGAAAGGCATGTAGTACTGAAAAAGCTGTATTTGCGGTTACGACTTTTATCACTAAAACTGATTTTGCACTACCACAGATGTATGCTAATGAAGGAAACGTAATCAGCTATAGGAGTGGTCTTTGGGGTAGACTACTGCCAGTAGCTGGTTCACCTTCCCACCTCTGTGTGTGTGCCCTCTCATGTAGCCCAGTCCAGAGGTCTACACCTTGGCCAGCAGAAGATATGTCTCTTGAGCTGAGTGTGAGACCCAGTTTGTGAGACCCCACTTGGAGCACTGTGTGCAGTTCTGGTGTCCTCAGCATACAAAGGACATGGAGCTGTTAGAGCAAGTCCAGAGGAGGGCCACGAGGATGTTCAGGGGCTGGAGCACTTCCCATATGAAGGCAGGCAGAGAAAATTGGGGCTGTTCAGCCTGGAGAAGAGAAGGCTGCGTGGAGACCTCAGAGCAGCCTTCCAATATCTGAAGGGGGCCTATAAGGCTGCTGTGGAGGGTCTTCTCTCCAGGGACTGTAGTGATAGGGCAAGGGGTAGTGGGTTTAAACTTAAATAGGGGAAGTTCATGTTCAATATGAGGAAGAAGTTCTTTACTTTGAGGGTGGTGATGCCCTGGCACAGATTGCTCAGAGAAGTCAAAAATGCTCCATACCTGGCAGTGTTCAAGGCCAGACTGGACAGATCCTTGGGCGACATGGTCTAGTGTGAGATGTCCCTGTCCATGGCAGAGGGGTTGGAACTAGATGAATTTAACACCCTTTCCAACTCTAACTACTCTATGATTCTACATGTACACAGGACCAGCTCCAAAGAAAGCTGCAATGGGAATCTGCTGGAGGCATTTTGGGAACCATTTCTCTTTTCTTTTGTTTTCATTATATATAAGTAACCAGGTTCTACATTCAGCCTACCAGCAGCTGCTTCTAGAATATCCATAAAGAAGAGACTTCTGCCTGACCAGGTTTATCTAAGTTCGATGGTAAATGACATGATGGCTTCTTCTCTTTGAAAGACCTTCCTCTGTTCATACCCCAGTGCTGCCTCCAATTTAGAGCTGGGGAGAAATACTACCAACAGGGCATCAAACAATTCCTTCACACCATAGCTCTATTTCTAGCCCTAGTCTTGAGTTTGTTACAGAAAACAAAGACAAATAATTTTGTTAAAAGCAATGTGTGCTGTTTCTCTGTGACAGAGATGTGGGTTTTGAGGTCTAGACACAAGGCCAAGTGAATTGAGTAACTAAGGCAAATGTGAGTTTGACCATGTATCTACAAAGTACAGGTTTCATCCCAAAGTTTATCACTTTAAAAAAATATAAACAGTTCTTATAAAAATAATGCAGCTAGAGCTCATAATCATGTTTTTGGAAAACAGGTCACTCAGTAGGAATGTATTATCTCCCTCTGCAGGAAAGTAACTGGGTGAAATGGATCAGCCTGGAAGTTAGACTAGATATTCTCAGTCTCCTTGGGCTTTGAGCTGGATGGATGCATTAATCCAGCATTAATCCAAATGAAGTCAGAAACCCCAGGAAAGGAAAACCTAACCCTTAGCAAGACAGAATTCAAGAAGTTAAGCTGCATTTTGCCTTTCATTATCCAGCAAAAAAAATTACACAGAAACACTAAGCCTCTTCTACTGGAAAAGGCTGTAGGTCAGGTAATAGGCAGCTACATGAAAACATTTTGGGAGACAGAGATCTTGCCCTTATCTGCATAGGAATTCAGAAAAGGCCAATACTGAAAGTTGCAGGTGGTGAACTGTCCAACAAGAACCAAGTCTGTGCTTGAACATGGAGTGATCATACAGGTCGAACAGAGTGTTCAGTTCACATACTCAGCCTCCAATACAGCAAGTCTACCTGTGCAAGGTTCCTATAGGGTGCATGAAAGAGACAGCCAAGAAGAAAAGTCTTTCAGAGCTGCAGTTACTATATCAAATGGTATTTTCTATTGTCCTAGAGAATTCATGCAGAAAAAGAGACATTATAAATTCTCTAATGACAGGGAAAAATTTCAAATGGAGCTCCTGTTTCCTTTTGACATGAAAGTCAATCATGCCAGAGATGCAAATCTGCAGGGAACCTGGCCTTGTTAGTTCTGGTGCTCATGAAATAACTCTTTTTCTTATAATGAAGCAACTTAATGGGCTGTGCAATGTATTCTGTGTTTAGGGATACCTTTATCCCTAAGCAAACCCCTTATCCACTAAGAAAAAATATTTGAGCTGAGTCTTTCCACTGGGTTTTTAATAATTTTAACACAGGCAGGTTTGTGTGAGATCTGCTTTGGCAGATCCATCCTGCTGCATGAGCAGTTCTCTACAGCCACCTGTGAGCAAATGCTTCTTCCTAACACAAAACTGCACCGCCAAAGTCTTGTCTCGACAAGTAGTCAGAATACATCTACATCTTGAAGCACGGGAGTAAAATTAGTGCAGAACTGATGTAGGTTCATATGGGTTTGGTAGAGACAGTGAGTTGTACACAGAGTCCAGACTGAGAGTGGTTTTTGAGAATTGGGTGCACAAGGCAACCTCTGACATGCCAGAGTCTGAAGAGAACATTTCCAGGAGCTTCAGGTCATGTTTTCCAAAGTCATTGTTCCTACCTCCCCCTTAGTACTAGTAGTAACAATCTTGACTCTGAATTCAGTCGTGTACAGCTGGAGCCTGACTTTCTCCTCTTTCAAAGCAGTGTGTCCATTGCATCTTGCAAAGTCATTAGCACATTTGAGAAGTTTTTCATCATTTTACTACCGCAGAACTGGGATCTGGTTCACCCTGAGCAAGGTTAGATGGGTGTTTCATGGGGTAAATCTAGTCTGTTGGCTCCAGTGTGGGTCTATCCTCTTCTCATCATCACCCCAAGCGCTGGCTGTTTACAGGAACATCAGGGCAGCATGGAGCCCATGCCTCTTTGGATCTATCCTCTTCTGACTGAATACCAACAGAAAACTTCATTCACTGTATTTGGGCTGTTACATGGAAATTATGCCTACTTTTGTGTGTGCCTTTCTCTGAGAAGTCATCTTGTTATCCAAAAACTTTCCAGAATGCCACTTCTTCCAGCCAAAACTGTGCAAGCTTGGTGGCACTGTTTATTAATTTATCCTCAATGTGGATACTTTTAAAGGTAACTAAGAATACAACTAGACAGACCTAGAGCTGGCCTTCTAGCTTTCTCCTTCATTTTCTTCAGGGGACCATCTGGGGCCCCCGTCCTTTTTCCATTTGATTTGAGCTAACTGCTCTCCAAGGGGGCAAAGCCTGGTTTGCTGTGGGCAGTAAAAAGCCTCCTTGATTCTTTGCATTCTGGGGACGTTTGTATGAAGCAGTGGCTATAGGCAGTTGAAAGCCATACTCTCGCCTGCTAGAGGATAGATTCAGGGATCAGTCAGTACTCCACTCTTAAGGAGCTTTCAGTTGGCCTCATCTTACTCTTATCTGGATTGATTAAGGAGAAAAGTCTTTCACTTAAGTGTTTCTCCACTATAGATGGTGAGGCAGCTTCTTGAGGAAAGAGGAAAAACACGGTGGAGCCATTGTGATGGTTTTGTAGTCCATGAATTTCTTAGGATTTTTACAACTGCTTTGTAAACTGTGGCATCAGGGACACACAAACCCTTCTTAATACTGTCTGATCATGGTGGGTCTTGAAAAGAACAGCAATTACTTCTAACAGGAAAAGACCTGCAGAAAAAGTGCTGGGAGGGATAAGCCGCTTTTTCAGGATGGAGGCTGGGACAGGGCAGGACCACCTTCTTACCTCCTCACCTTCATCATACCTGCTTCTCTCCTCCTCCTGCCCAAGGGGAGCAGGGAACCCTCCAGCAAAGGCTGCTGATGGCCAGGCAAGGGAGTGGAAGCAGACTCAATGTGCATGGAGAAGGAGGAGGATGAGGAAGTCAGATATCTCCATGCAGCGCTTGAGGAATCAGCCCTGAGATGTTACATGCAAGACCCGGGGTGACACCAACCTCGCTGGTGTGTCCCTGCTGTGTGTGACCTCCTTCAGCTGTGCTTGCCTGCATTCCGCCTGGCATTGCCCCACAACCTTTTCACCATGTGTGTGATGGCTGTCGACCAACTCACATTCCTGGAAAGAATTCAGTGTTCAGTTCGGGGCTGACTGGGCTGACAAAATGAGGCTGCTGAGCTGTTATCTCTGCACTGTGTGCTGCATCTTTTATTTCAGGTTTCTCACTCCACATCAGTTAAGTTGATTACTTTAGTTCCAATCTGTGCCAGCAGCTTTTCTGAAACTACCTATGAAAAAACTCTAAACAAACCCAAAACCTCAAGAAGCTGGACTCTAACCAGCTTCACACACTACACTGAAAGGGTGCCATGTCAAATCCAGATAACATCCCTTTTAGGAGCTGTGGTGTATGGAGAACACCACCTTTCCATCTATAGACAGAAATCCAATTACAGAAACCCAAATATTATTGGTGCCCAGCGCTTGATCACAGATACCTCAGTCTTCAGCTAAAATCATATAAAAGAATTTAAGGAAGAAAGAGAAAGGAAAAGAAAAGAAATTTAAGAGGCAATGGCCTTGCAACTGTTGATTTTGAAGACCACACTTTCATAACTAAAAAGCCTGTATGACAAGCAGTGGTGATTAATTGTATTAACCATGTGCTCTCTGCCTACTTGTCTGGAGGATTGTTGCTTTGCTTTGTGCTAGGCCTGTAGCACAGTTGGCATTATTGCTAGACTGCTTTTAAAGCACAAAATGCTGGTCCCGGAAGAGGCTTTATGCCATATACTGCCTATGAAGACTAATGCAGCCATGGCACAAATACAACAAATCTGTAAGTATGTGCAACATTCCTAATTATAATGAATTTCCATTATTTCACAGGTTATTTTCATTTTTCCATTGGTCAAGCAAAGGCCCTCTGAGAAGGAGAGGAGCGCAGGCAGAGACCTGACTTCACGCCTGTGCCTGTCTCCCAAAGCTCAAACTGATTCAGCACTTTCAGTGTTAATATTAGAAGGCAGAGCAACAGCCAGGAGACTGTTGCTCTGCAGCAGTCTGGAAGCTTCGAATTGATTGAATCCTGCTGAGGACAAGCCTAATTACATGGTGTTTAAAATGGTGTCACAGCATCCAGCATGTATCAGGGCTCCTAAAGTTGCAGAAAGCAGGATTTAGTTTTTCATCCCTTCTGTAGGCATTATTCCTAGTACGACATACATACCACATCATGTCACCAGGATAAATAATTTTACCTATTAGAAATGACTGATTAACAATTTTTTAAAAATATTTCTTATCATCTAAGCAAAAGTTCTAGTTTTTAAAACTGGTAGCAGATAAATAAATAATTGGTGGAGAAGTTTCAGAGCAGCTCTTTATTCTTCTAATACTTAAATCAAAAACAAAATTCGTGCAATGCCAAGGCGGTTGTTGTCACAGTTAATTCTAGGGCAACATAAGTAGTAAACTGGCAGTTTAGTGTGTGGTGTCCTTGCTCATGGCAGGAGGGTTGGAACTAGATGATCTTAAGGTCCTTTCCAACCCTAACTATTCTATGAATCTATGAATACTTTTTATTGTTCGCATACATGTATATATGTTTCAATATGTCTATATATCTGTATATAGATACAGTTATAGGCATTGATACAAAATATATACCGATACCTACATGCACAGACACAAAGATATATAGATATATAGGCATATAGATATACATAGATGTAAGCATGTAAGCATATAGGCATATAGGTATACAGATATGGACACAGACGTGTTCTTTCCTGAAACAATCTTTAGCACCACATTCTTTAATAATAACCATGTCCCATCACAAACAAAAATACAGTTTGTTTTCACAAGTTAGTCTGCATCTCCTTTTGTAAAAAAAAAAAATAAAGCAGGAGGCAATTAGAACTCATTTGACTGTGCCTTTCAAAACTGGCAGTAGTGCTCATCATCTGGAGATCCTTCTGATTTCAGTGCACTTGGCAGGCATAAATCCGATGTTGTAGAACAGCAGGTTTCAAAGGATCTAACCTGCCATCCAACCCTAACCCCATGCTCTAACATGGGCCTGGCATACTGACCTGCACTGTGCTCCAGACCATGGCAAACTTGCCATGGGATGTGCAGGTTCTGGGTTCTTGATCTAATGATCCTGCGATGACTAGTGTGAACGTGCCCTGGCAGACCCTTCCTTGAAACAGAGGAAGATGCTGCTAGAATGATGAAGAGCTGAAGCCATCACTGTGCAGACGGAGAAGTGCCATGTCTGTGCTAATTTTAGTCATTCAGAGCTGGACAGTGAATGTTTGCTAATTGTCACATTAGATTATTTTGAAAAGTACCTTTTCCATTTGCTTCTTGAGGGTGTCCCCATCAGAGGGGTCAACATAATGATTCTTAAAGCCAGGTTTTCCTTTATGCTAATATTTGACCTATAAACACAGTTTGTTAATTTTAGACAATTTGGTTGAACCACAGATATCCCTGAATGAACATCCTTTATGCAGTTCAGAACTCTTGTATCAGTTTAGCAAACATCATTACTTTCTTTTTACAAGCACAAGCCAAACTCCTATGGCCAATTTCAGCCAGCACATGTAAAGAATCACACCGAATTTTACCCTGGTTTAACCAAACCAGCTTCAATTTTAACACCACAATAAAGCCACATGGCCCTTCTAAACATTTCTGGCAATGGCAAAAGAACTTCAGTGCAAATTAGGATGAAGTTCTTAGGTCTTGATTGAGTTTCATTAACATTAAGCTAATTTAAAGGAGTGTAAATTGCAATACTTTTTCTTCCCTCTCACTCCCCCAACCCCAACTCTTGCATGTTGCATGTCTGGTTTAGCAGATTTTGCTGCTTACTCTTGAGAGATTTGATCCTTCAGCAGCTTCATCTGAACAGCATTCCCTTTCCCAAGAGCTCAATAAAATCCTTCTCTATGGGGAGCACGCATCAATAGGGTCTTCAGGGAAATGAAACAAAACAAAGAAGTGACCCTGAAATGAATTTTCTGCATGGACATCTGACACATGTGAGGAGCCATCTGGCATTGAGTCCGCACCTAAAGTAATTTGATAAGGATGGTGGGGAAGTGATGTTAGAAATCCTGTGATTTATATTCACAAACATAATCCAACCATTAGCTCCTTTAAGTAGCAGCATGAGAGTGACATCCAGTCTATTTAAAACACCTTCTTTGACCAACTCGAGAACTGGCAAAATTAGCATTCATGTCTCTCTTTGTTACTGGTGACTCTAAAGCACCAGCAGCCCTCCCCCATGGGAGCAAAGAGAGAGAAGTGCAGGAAATTAAGTCTACTCA
>NW_009941258.1:44470-52860 GCF_000696875.1 Nestor notabilis | reverse complement strand
CAGGAATCATCCTTGTCCTCAATGGGCTGTTTAAAGACAAGATTCTTTAAAGGCAATCAAAAAGATGAAAAGAAAAATTGAAAAGTACAGAAATGTTCTCATTATCAGCAGGTAGAGAGTTGAAAAGTCAACCCAACTTTGAACAGTTCCTTCCAGTGTAATTTTCAGTCATTTCAAAACTACAAAGTAACTACATTGCTTTCCCCCACGCAGGTGGTCTGTGAAGCAGCAATCTAAAGCAATTCGTGGAATCCAGTTTGTTGCTTAAAAGAGCTTAAAAGCTGTATATAAACATACTTATTGTGCAGAAACACCAGGCTACAGCTGACTTGTGTGTGGGCTTTAAAGGGCAAGGTCTCTTCCCCTGCAGAGGAGTCTGCTGCAGTTTCAAAATTCAGTCTTACAAATGCAAAGACTGAGCAAACCTGTAACTTCAGTTCAGTCATAACTCACCATGAAGTAGGGAATAATGTATAGGTTGTTACAGAATGTATAGGCTGTCAACTGAAAGTGAAGTTCGGCTTAGAGGCATAAGTGCCAGGCAACAAACATTGTTTTTTCTGCCTGTTAGTTAATAAGTGCTGCTGCTCATGAAAAACTTTATTTTCAGCCTCATTTTCCCCTTCCTTAACTTCAAATTCTAATAACAACCAAGAACCTTATGTCCAGTTCCTGCAAATAGAGTAAATTTTGGTTGCATATAGTAATTTATCATTTTATTTATGCAGTGGATGACCCCATAGCTCTGCCTTTAGTTGTGTATAATTACCAAGGTATTAGCCAATTTTTCAATAGGTTTGTCCAGAAAACTGGATAGAAATGCTAAAAGGTAAAATCAAAGAACATGCACAAAAAAGTACAGGCTGTCATATTTACTAATTCACTTCATCAGCATTAATTCTCTGGCAGTCACATAAGAAACTCAGTCTCCTCCTTATATCAAGATTACAGACCTAGATTTTCCCAAACTAGTAGAAAGCAGGCTGCTCATTTAAGCAACAACAACTATTACAGCAAGACAGCCCATGATTTTCATCACTGCCCAGCGCAGTATACATGGTACATCTTTGGCCATATAAAGGGATGAAAATTGTGAACATCATGCTGTGCAGAGATGAAGCAAGTGCTGCTAAAAGGGATGGTTTCTCCTCATTGCAGGTAGCACGTAACCTGGCAGGGTTTAGAGAGCACTGATCTGTCTAGATCTATAGGGTGATGTGTAGTTGATTCATGTTTCCTGTGAGTTGCCCTATGTGTCCTGTTCTGCATTATCATAAACTGCTGTTGTCATAAGAGGGGAGATAATAGTCAATAATGATCAACATACATGCTTACCCAGATTTCTTTCTGTCGTGTAGAAACCTGATGTTGTGGAGATGTTGTGCAAGTTTTGGCTTATCTGTCTAGTAGGTAAAGCTGTCCTTCTAACTTTAATATTCTTTCCAGCATGGAGGAAGATGGAGTGATGATAAAATCACATGAATTAATAAAAAAATTTTGGCTGAGCTTCCAAACCTCAAAACTCTGGCTTCATTTACGCTTTAGATGGTTTACAAAGGTGAGTTCCATCCCAGATTAGTACATTTTGCTTATGCCAAGATGTTACAACAGCCATTGGAGCCACCAAGTTTTTATATTTCTAATGAGTGATGTTGTTGGTTTGTCAGCATCCCTCCCTAAAAGTGAAGTTGCTTGTGTATCACTTTCTCTTCAGATAGTGTATTCTTGGGTCTGAATTCCCACACTGAAGTATGAAGCAAGTCAGGCAGGGCCTGCTCCAAGATTTGGGGGCTCTTCTGGAAGGCCCTTGGGAAGAGAGTTTCCTCTGCAAAACCAGGCAGATATTACAAGGACCGGGCTAGTACTGAACTGTAACGCATGGGGTAGCACTCCTGTTTCTACTTCCTGCTTTCCCTGCAACTTGCATGCAACATTGGTCTTATTCTGGTTGTATGCTGAACTTATCTATGATGTGATCCCATGCAAATAGTCTGTTTGACCCTCAGTGCCTCAGTTTCCCCAAGTGGATCAATTACTACTGCCTCTCTTTTGAACTGCAAATGTTCATCACTATAATTACTGTTCATAATGAAAAGATCCACAGAAAAGCAAAGAGGGTAAATATTTAATTCTGCAAATGACATATCCAGTATCTCCCAATGACATACCCAATAGCTCTACTGGCCTTTTCTGAACAAAAATATCTAAAGGGTTTAATGGGTCTGTTCCCAACATGCAAAGCAATAACCAAAAAAACTGCACTGGTCATGGCTGTAAGTCAGGTCTTATGC
This sequence comes from Nestor notabilis, assembly GCF_000696875.1. Taxonomy (NCBI): domain Eukaryota; kingdom Metazoa; phylum Chordata; class Aves; order Psittaciformes; family Psittacidae; genus Nestor; species Nestor notabilis. The sequence goes on along the minus strand of NW_009941258.1, from coordinate 50,569 downwards.
TGGCTTGCTCTTATGCCCACCAAAAATGATTTTTCAATACTAGCTATAACTGAGGGACTTATCCATGTATTTGTCAGTATTTGACCTGGTTATGATGTTCCCAGATTTTTTAATTTCTGAAGACCTTAATTTTCAGGTTGCCCAGAGAAGCTGCAGCTGTCCCATCCCTGGCATTGTTCAAGGCCAGGTTGAATGGGGCTTGGAGCAACCTGCTCTAGTGGAAGGTGTGCCTGCCCACGACAGGGACCTTGGAACTGGATGAGCCTTAAGGTCCCTTCCAACCCAAACCATTCAGAGATTCTATGATAAAACCCACTGAAAGTAGGATGGGGGGGAGGGATGGGCGGGAGGGAGGGAGAGAGGGAGGGGCATGCCTGCAGCATGGAGCAGTTCCCTTTGTGGAGCTTCACTGCTTCAAATGTACAGGGTTTCTGCCAGCATGCTTTGTGTAGTTTAAAATTTGAGTTGTGTGTCAAATCCATCACTGGAACAAAGAAAAGGCAAGAACTTGTTAGCTCAGTGAGGAGGATCATGCTGTGTCTGCAGGGAGCTGCAACTGTGGAGCACTGGCTAACATAGCTGCTCGCCTCCCCAGACATGCCATGGCTCTGCCTGTGCCCAGTGGTCACTCTGCACCAAAGAATGGCCCAGCAGAGACCCAAGCACAGCTCAGTCCTTGTTGGTTACTCATGCCTCCCAATACAGTCTGTGGAAACAATATGCACACTATACATTTAAATCCAACTTGATTGAATTCTTTTGGAGTTAACAAAACAGCTTTGTATGCCTCTGGCAAGGCTTTTTGAAAAGCATCTGAAGACCTTTCAGAACACAGTGTGGGCCTTCAGAAGCGACAGGGAGGGTTTCAGTTCTGGGTTTGTTCCTTGGTGATGCACTGCATTTAGTTGATACAGTGCCTGTCGCTGGTGAGGAGAAACACATTAAATTAGACACGTCACTTCTGGGTGGGTCTCACTTTTGCTCTCCTTTTGTGCTGTAATAAATCCTTCAAGTATTATTTGCTTGTTTACTATGCAAATAGCCCAAAAAAGCATCTTGTACCCTTTCATATTTAAAAAAAATGAAAAAGTTCAAGATTTTTCTGTTATAGGGTATAAAAAGATGCTGACTACATTCTAGGGAAAGGAGTCAGGCTGCTGTAGTGTCCCATTCTCCTAAAGGGTCCTATGATAGTGGAAGCATCTTGTGCCTCATAAGTCAGTCCAGGGACAAATAACAGATGCTAGCCATGCAGAACTTGGTCATCCCAACCAATATATCTTCCAAATGACATGTCTAACCAAGGATTCTGAACTCTTGGGAAATACCAGTTAATTTCACCCCAGTTTGGCAATATAAAGTAGAATAGAATGGAACAGCATAGCATGGCATGGCACGGCACAGCACAGCACAGCATAGCACAGCACAGCATAGCATAGCATAGCATAGCATAGCATAGCATAGCATAGCGTTTTGGTTGGAAGGGGCCTACAACAATCATCTAGTCCTGCAAATATGGAGAAGGCAATAAGAAATATCTTGAAGCACAGACAGGGGAGCTGAGCCACCAAGAGAATGAGTAACATAAGGATCCTGAGTGAGTGATGTGTGTCTCTGTTCTGACCATAGAGCTTCCATTTCCCTTACCTCATCACAAAGTCACTCCCTCTCTTGAGCCTTGACCTCCTGAGGAAGGGACTTTCAGTCCCAATGCCATCCCTGTGGCAGCCATCTCTCAGGGCCATGGGACAGGCAGTGCTTTTTCTATTTTATAGATTTTGAACATGGTGCCTTACTAGTGCAATTATTTTTCCCAGCCACCTGGAAATGGGAGCATTTGTGTTTCCAAAACTGGAGGGTACAGAGTAATAGCGCAGCCTTCCTCATCTATCAGCATAGCCTTTGCTGATGTCTAAGGATTCAGAAAAAAGTATGCCTCCATGTGAATGCCCAGCTGGTGTGCTTGCATCAAGGAATTCTGACAAATTCTTTGGGTTTAATTTTTTTGTTAGATTTTGTTGTTGTATTTTTTGCTGTTGCCATTAAGAGAGTTATTAAGGGTTGAAAGCTACAGTATCCATGCAGTGGTTTAAATGATTGACATGAGAAAAGAAATTTTAAGAAGACTTATTTTTCTGGGCATTCAGGGTATCTATACCAAGACTAGGAAATAGTTTAAATTAAATGACATGGAATTTTTCTCTGTCATTTTCAGTTGCTGGCATTTTACATAAATATTTTGGCAATAGAATAATCTCTTCTGCAGATATTTTCCTCTCCTCCTTCCTCTTCTCCCCACATCATTCTCCCTTAAAGATGTAAAGAAAAAGCATAGAAAATCTGAGAAGGGTTGTGTTTCAGGAAGTGACATTCAATAACATCTCCTAATAATAGATTATTCTGATGTTTTCTGAAGATGAGTTGAGCATCACCTGCATTTCTTCCTACCAGACTAATTCCCAGGTTAATTGCTTCTCCCACGGCACTCAGAAGAGGTGTGGGTGTCCTGTTTATCAAAGTGCAAGAAGTGGGACAGAGACTCCATCAGTTCTGCCTCTCAGGAAGCACTATAGCACCACAGGTCAATGCAGTCCTATTTTGAAATGCCTTGACATTTTTTGATCTGAATTTTGCACTGAATTGAGGCATTTTGGTCTGAGCAGGTGTAGAACGGTGATGTAAGAAAACCCCACAAAACTAAAAAAATCCTAAAAAAAAAAAAAAAGAAAAGAAAAAACCCTGAAAAAAACAGATAATGTTTTGTAACAATAAAGTTAAGTACAAAATTTGATTTTTTTTTTCATCAAAATAGTCAGTTTAGAGCAGTTTCCTCCCATAGCAGAACTTTCTTATGCAGCTGTGTCTTGTTTTTGATGTGCACTTCAATGGGAGTGCCCAAGATTAAGAACTTGCTATTTTTTTGTCCTGGACCTAAACCATTCACAAAAGTAATTTTTAAAAAATCGTGTATCTGCCATTTGCACAAGGAATAGAGCAACAAAGTACTGTGCCACAAGGCAGCAGCTATAGAGAGTTAGGAGCACAAGGTGAGAGCAGGGAGCCAGACACAGCCTTGGTGAGGCGGAAATGAGAAGAGCTTTGTGTGTGGTGTTGAGCTACATGGGGGAATGCCCTCTTGCCAGCTGGACCACAGGGGAGCCACTCAGTCTCTAAAACTCCATCATTAACTCTCAAAGCCCACAGCCCAATGTACAGGAAGGCTGGGAATGAGACTCCAGTCCTGCTCAGGATTTGGCTGACATGGGATGTTTTTTGTACCATCCAGATCCCTGAGTCTGAAATGGAGAGCCACCAAACTACACAAGGGACAGATGTGGCTGTGGCCATCGCCACTGCTCGGGGAGCGCTGCTGCAGGAACTGAGGCCTTCACCAAAGGGCTTGTTACTCTCATGTAGACGTGATAATAACGGTCCAGTAGTTCCTTTGAGATCTTTAGAGCTGCCTTTGGAGGGTTTTCCTGTAGAAGCATCTCCAAACATGCTCTCCTGAACCCTATTTCTAGAATGTCACCTAAGAGTTAGGACAACGTTTGAGAAATCTGTGTGTTTCCACAGACCTAGAATTTGTGCTAAAACCATTTTTCCTTTGAAATAAAATTAGGGCTTTTCTGCAGGGCCACACATTGCACAACACTTGACATAATACTACATTTTAGGCCGATGTCATGAAATGAGACAGACACTCTTCTAAGTGGGCATCAGTGGTGCTTCAAATGTTTTGCCTCTATGGTTCACTAAGCAACTTTAGAAACAACAGCTTATTACCTATAATACCTGAAAAAACCCTTAAAATTAAATTATTGAGGAGACAGAGAAGAGGCTCATAGCTGCATGTCATTTCTCTAGCAGCTTGCCTATGCTGCCTATACATGAATCACTCCTGCATTATTCTGGTCATAAGTTTCCTTCAGATATGCCTGCACACAAGTCATCCTTGGACAAACTGGAACAATGCTTTCCAGCAAATCTCTGCTTCTCCAAAATCAGCTGTGCATATGCTTTTACCACTCAGTAAATTATATAAAATGAGGAAAGCTCCCAGTGATTTCCTTAGGTGAAGAGCGCAGACAGTTACTGTAGGGTAGCTGATACCCTGGGAAGTTCTATTTTACACTACTGTGTTGATTTTGGATTATTCTAGTTTAGCTTAAACCCATTGCAAAGCAGATTGAATAAAATGGGGTAATAGCAGACAATTAAGAAGAAATTATCTGGGAATAGTAGACTTTTTCAAGTAGAGACATGTATTTAGACCTCACCCGCCCCTAGGCGTGTTCCCTGGTCCTTGTTCATGACCTCCGGAGAACTGGTACATTTCTCATCCTCTACCATATCTGATGTGATGCTCTTCCCACCCTTTGATGCAGTTTGTGATTACTAGCTGAATTATCTAGCCACACCAGAACATACTGGTCTGAATCAAGGCTTTGACAAATGGGTTAAGGCCATAAGCAGTTTTGCATAAAATTGTTCTAGAAAGCCTGTATCCAGTGGGAGAAATTAGGCTACTGGAAATCTATTGTTTGAAGCACTTAGTTGCATAAACTCAGTTAGACAAAGCAAAACACACAATGGTGTAACAACAGAAGCCTTGATTATGCCAGGTCTTCCATTCTGCCTCTTATCATTATTCGGTTGCATAGAATACCGCCTAACCTAAAATATTTTGCACATCTTAAATAACGTGCCCACATGAATGTGTTTCTGGCAGACACGTGTCTCATCGCTGTGTATTTGAAGCAGGAAAGAAGAAAATTAGCTCAGTGGCAATGGTCCATGTTTAGACCCATCCTTCCTCTCCATCAGTATTCTGAGCCAAGAAGATGAATTTCCACGAGGTGCTTTACACTTATCAGCATTAATTGTAACTGCACAGAGGAGAATGCAATCCCAGCATTAGCAGCTGTTTCCTACATCATTAGTTGTGCTATCAGTTCATGCTCAAAATGTCTAGCTGTACCTTGATCAGAGTGTGACTAATATTTGCTCTTTAGCAAGGCATCTGTCTTTAATGAAACTTTAAAGGCAATTAGTGAGTCAGTGTGTCAGTGAATAGGCTTTGTACATCTGAAGAGGAGTTAAAATCTTGCCTGTAGTGTAGCAAATGAAAAGGGTTTAATGGCCCCAGAACAGTCATCAATTATCTCCATTATCCCATGAATTTTGTCTTGCAAATTTCTTTGCAAGTGTAGTGATCCGGTTCCTTAAAAACCGAAGATGAGTATGTTTTCCAGCAGCAACATTTGCTTCAGGAGTGAGCCTGTGGCTTGTGGAAACATGTCCTGTCACAGGAAGCTGCTCCTTGCTGGGGCTGCCGATGCTCTTCCAGGTAGCGCCACAGAATGATAGAATCCTTTTATGTTGGAAAAGACCTTTAAGATCATAGCGTCCAACCTTAACTCAATAGGATTAGAAGGGGATAAAAGAAAGGTAGTAGATTAGCATAACCTGCCTTTAGCCTATGAAATTGAAATGTTTTGGTGCAGTATGTGTCATTTTTGCACAGATTGGTTTTGTCTTCTGCCCTTACTCTTCCTGCAAATGAACATACTGTGTCTAGAAAAGAGATGGATATAAACGGACATATGAGATCCTAAAATTCATTCAGGCCTGGCTTTATGGCCAGAGGAATATATTGCCACTGTTGACATGATTGAATTATTTCAGGTGGAAATTAACGGGAATGCACTGTTTCTAGAATACTAAACCCATTCATGCAAACGGAAAAGCTCTGGACTCTGATGGTGTCTTTCCAGTACATACAGCTTCAGTGTGTGTATTGCAAGTTTAGGAAAAGAAGCATATTCATTTACTTGCAAGATTTTTTTGCTGAGGAATTGGATAGCTCATATGATTATGCCTTTTAGATGAAATGTGGTCAGGGCACATTTTAAAATACTTTTTTTTCTTTTTAATTTTTTTTTTTAATAATTCAATTAAAGGAAAAGACTGATTATACGGATGGAGTTCTTTTATTGTTTAGTTTTTCCCTTTTCAACATAGAAGTACTAAATCTCTAAGCTTGGGCCTCCCTTAGTTGCAGCAACACTGAGGAAGAATAAAGGGTAATTATTATTA
>NW_009941258.1:31428-44439 GCF_000696875.1 Nestor notabilis | reverse complement strand
AGGAGATAGAAGAATTGTGTCTCTGACAAAGAAATCCTTTATGTAACACCACTTGTCAATGTACATTTTGAACAAATATTTCAGAAAAGGAAATCAGATAAAAAGCTGAACTGTTAACTAATAATCTTTTTCTAAGTCACTCCCTTTTGCCTCTCTTACCTTTTGCACCATCACCTTGCAATGCTTCCGGAGGTAATACAGGAAATTACAGCCTAGAAGAGCCTTTATTTTGAATGTAAAAAAGAAAGCAGACAGTTCCCTTTATAAAAAGAAAGGCACTGACCCAGTTATCCCAATTATCATTCTTTATTTCTTTTTGCCCAGAGTAGTTCTGAGTTGCTGTCAGCAGAATACGTAGTGGATGTGAGTCTTGCGCTCTAAGTGTCCAAAATCCAGAATTGCCACGGATTTTTAGTTCTTCCTAGCTTGCCAAAATAAAATCTGCAGAAGAAAGTGTGGTTGTTACACAAGCAGGCACCAGCCTGGCACATCTATTTGTTTTACTCCTGCTAGATAAGCTTTTGTTTTGACTTCCAAAGCCACAATACCCCCACGTGAAGCAAAAGGGTCTAAAAAGTTATAGCTTAAAAGCTTGGAGGATGCCACACACAGCTGTGGGAACAGTTTCAATAATCTGCTACAGTATGAATTCAGCTGGGATTCTTTCCAAAGCAATTTAAAACAGGAACATGGTTGCAAGCAGAATTTTCTTTGTCTGAAAAACGACTTTTTTTTTTTTTTAGTTTTGTTATGGCTAAGCTGTTATTCCCCCAGCTACCCCCTAAGATGATGGCACGGTCAGAAAAGAGGGGAAAGCACCAAAGCAGAAACAAGCAGCTGGGGATTAGAAAAGGATGCTATTTGCTGAGACTGGTACTGCTAGCAGGAACAGGCAAGTGTGCCCCAAGCTGGAGACTTTCCATTAGAGCAGACGAGGAGTGCTCTCTGCAGCTGTAACAGTCTGTACCTGTGCGTAGATGCAGGGATGTATGCGACAAACTGTCGAACAGAACGATCGTATAATGGTAGTCCAATACATAACGAGTTGTTATTTAGGCAGATTCGGTCTGGCTTTCTCCATTCTTTTGACGTTTCGAAATTTGAGTTATTAAGGGAGATTTGATGCGACTTTCTCCATCCTTTTAAAAGTCTTGAAATTACATGGTTGGATTTGATGATCTTTAAGGTTTTTTCCAAGCCAGTTGATTTTATGATTCTATGTCTCTTTAGGATCCTTTTAAAGAACACCTGCATACTACCAAGAGTGAAGTATTTACACAGTATAAATGGAAGGTACAAAATCAAAACATGGTGAATCTGTATTGAATATGGTGCTGAAATCAAAATACACTGCTAGAATATTTCACCAAAATCAAGAAAAAAAAAAACAAAACACACAAAAATATCATAACAGGGTAAGAATAATAAAAAAACCCCAAAGAATAAAACCCCTGACATTTCACTCTGATTCTGAAAAGTGATTTCTCTGTACTTCCACTGCTACCTCAATCCAGTGATGTATTCATAATCTCTTGGCACTTAATCAGGGAAACATCCAAGTTTGGGCTTGCAGTTAAGGTGATGCTGAGGTGTTACTCTGCACAGGGTGAGAATTCAGTGCACAGATGGACACTTCCCTAAACTAGGACCTGGCATGATGTCCTAACTTCACTTGGCTCTGGTCCTGTGTCAGGGATACATGAAGTTTGCAAAGCCCAGAGTTGGAGAGTTTGGGCTCAGAGAAGATGCCCAAGAACAGTTTGTAAGGCCAGACGAAGTGGCCACTTGTGTGGGAATATTTTGGGGCTGCAGTGATTTGTGGTGTGTGAAGTGTGAGTTGTCCAGAGCTCTGCTTTGTCACAATGGGTTTGTCAAGCTTCCCAGTGTAGTTCCCAATTACTTTACCAAAGTGGGGTATGTGTCTCCCCCACTCCCCTTTTTACTCATCAATTTAAGCGTAAAGTTTTTCCACCTCACAGCTGAAACTTGGATTGTTAATTCTTTTCGTACAGCTATGACTTTCTATATGCTGAATTCTCCTGGTGAATACGTATTGAGATAAAAAAGGAGTGCAGAGTACACTCCTTACAGCAGCATGGTGCTCATGGAGCAATGAACACCTTCCAGAAAAGGTGAGAGCTTTACCAGTAGATCAAGTCACAACTCTCAATTTTTTAATACACAAGTGTCTGTGATTTTTGCTACAATCTGCTTTTTAGGCTTGGAACAGTGCTCAATTACAACTTCATCCATGCCCATTTAGCCTGGATGAGGATGGCCAGCTATAACCTGATCTCAAGGTGACTGCTCAAGGGAGGACCTTCCTACAGGAAGAATATGTCCAAGCTGTATTCATAGAATCATATCATAGAATGGTTTGGGTTCAAAGAGAGCTTAAAGCTCAACCAGTTCCAGCCCCCTGCCATGGGCAGGGACACCTTGTACTAGACCACGGTGCTCCAAGTCCTGTCCAACCTGGCCTTGAACACTGCCAGGGGTGGGGCAGCCACAGCTTCTCTGAGCAACCTGTGCCAGTGCCTCAACACCCTCACAGTTACACTGAGTCCCAAGCAGAAGTGATGTGGGTGCTGTTTGTTGTCTCTGGTATTTGGAGCTTGGTCTCCTGCAGCTCAGACAGAGAAGCCCCATGTGCCTGCCCCTGCTCGGCTGGCCTCAGGGACCCAGGATGTCTGCCTGTCACCTTTGGCAATGGTTCTGCTGCCCCGGAGCCCAGGGGAGAAGGGGTGTCTGTTGCACACATCTCCCCTGCACAAAATGACATCATCCCCAGGTGCTCAAAAGCCAGATGCCACCATCAAAATGCTAGTATTTTCCCCTCTCTGCTTTTCTTTCCTTCTTTGAAAGTAGGAGCTCTTTTATGCATCTCCTGATACCACTTTTTCTAGACTACTTGCTTGTAACCATGAGGTCAAATAAAAAAAAATCTAGTTAGATTTTTTTTTTCTAATCACATTCCTCCAGAAAAAAAGAGTGTTTTGAGCTTAGAGATAAGACTGGCAGAGTTGATGACAGTCTTAGTTTTATAAGGTCCCTGCCGTTATGGTCCCTTCATCATAGCAGAGGGCAAGCTACAATGTATTAAGAAAGTCCCAAATGCTATTTGCAGGCAAACAACAGAGAGGAAAGATCTAATGTTACTTTGCCCTCAGCAGCGAAAAACGAAGATGGAAAGAGAAGCCAAATATCCAGACACCCAGGCCTCTGCCTTCCCATTGCACCGCAAACAGATCACCACACTGCTCTTCATCAAAGAGACCTTTGGTTTTTATTTAGAAAAGAGAGGAGGCTAGCTGTCTCCCTGAGGTTTTCTTATGTTTTCTTTTCCCAAACTCTGTAGGGTGATAAACGTCTCCAGCTTCCTGTTTCTGTAATTCTTGTTGCAGAGATGGGAAATTGCTCTGTGTTGAGCTGCTGTTCTTATGCAGAGCTCTTCTTGCCTTTAGAAAAAAAGATGAACAAAGAAAGAGGAGAAAAGATTACATATTTGACTTCACAAGGCATATGTACGCAGGGATGGTTTCTGTGCCTGCTTTCCTTTTATTGAGCAGAGGTTGCACAAAACACGGGCAGAAAACAGCCTGTGTGCTGTAGGTGACATCAGCATCAAAAAATTTGTGTAAGGAAGAGCTGAAATGAGGGAACGGGGGAAATATGTCCACTGCCATGGCAGGCAAAACTGTATCAGTGAGGCTCAAGACCTCTACTGGGACCAGGGTTGGAAACTGAAGACAGAGACTGATTATCTGCGGGCTGAACATGCTGGGGGCTGTGCCTGGATTGAAGTTGCTGAGTCATGGTTCACACAGCGCTTGTTCCTCCTGTGCCCCAGGAATTCAATTACACAGGGCTCCACCAGAACTCTTCTTTTTTGGCTTTCTCCCACTTTTGCTCCAAAGTCTAGCAATCTCCCAGAAGAAGAAGACTGAATATTGCACCGCCATCCCATGGCCTTGTTGCATCTTTCCTGTTTTACTAAAGAATCATCAGCAGAAAATTGCTGACGGAAAGAAGTGGGTCTTGTGTCATGCTGTGCATTTGAAATGTTCAGCGAACGCTGTGTATGCCACAACAAAAAGTCAGCAAGGAGCCACTGGGGCTCATGGCTCTTCATTAGTGAGGATGACTTTAAAGAGGAGAATTAGTCTGTTTAAACACACAAATGGTTTCCAGCTTAAAGCTTCACAGAAGCAAACAAGATCTCTAGCAGAGGCTATCCATGATCAGAGTTACTACATCAGAGAATCGCATGTGGTCTCCCCTCACCTGTATCACTGAGCAAGCATAATGAAATTCACACAATCATAGAATCACAGAATCAACTATGTTGGAAGATACCTTCAAGATCATCAAGTCCAACTGTTATCCCAGCACTGTGAAGGCCACCACCAAGCCATGTCACTAATGGCCTCATCTACAGGGCTTTTGAACACTTCCAGGAACGGTGGCTCCACCACTGCCCTGGATAGCCTGTTCCAATGCCTGATTATCCCCTTGGTGAAGAAATTTTTCCTGATATCCAGTCTAAACTTCCCCTGGAGCAGCTTGAGGCTGTTTCCTCTTGTCCTTTCACTTGTCACTTTGGAGAAGAGACCAGTCACCTCTTGGCTCCATCTTCCTTTCAGGTAGCTGTAGAGAGTGATAAGGTCCCCCCTGAGCCTTCTTTTCTCCAGACTAAACCCCCCCAGGTCCCCCAGCCATTCCCCATCACACTTGTGCTCCAGGCCCTTCACCAGCTCTGTTGTCCATCTCTGGACCCCCTCCAGCACTTCAATGTCTCTCTTGTAACGAGTTGCTCAGAATGGAGCACAGGATTCGAGGTGCAGCCTCACCAGTGCCCAGTACAATCACTGCTCTGGTCCTGGATGCCTTTGGCCTTCTTGGCTGCGTGGGCACAAGCTGCTCATGTTCCGTGGCCATCAGTCAGCACACCCAGGTCCTTTTCTATGAGCAGCTTTCCAGCCATTCTTCCCCAAGCATGGGGTTGTTCTGACCTGGCACTTTACCTTGTTGAACCTCATGCTACTGGCCACAGCCTATCGATCCAGTCTGTCCAGATCCCTCTGCAGAGCATTCTTGTCATCCAGCAGATCAACACTCCCACCTAACTTGGTGTTGTCTGCAAATTTACTGAGGGTCAGTTTTCGTCTTGGCAAACGCAGCATTGCAGCAAAGCATTCCACCCATCCAGAAAAGTGATCTTTATTCCCAGGGATCCTTCTTTTAATAAAGAGTGCATAGTGACCATGCGTGAAGGCAGTTGAAGCTGAGTGAAGTGCCCTTCTGAAGGGAGGTACACTGAAGTTTAGGCAAACTGAAGTTTAATTGTGCAAACTGTGAAACAAAGCTTGTACATCACATAAATTAGTATTTCATGGTTTTGGTGGTGCTCCAGCTGCTTTGCATGGCTGTAGCAGTCAAATTCACTTAGTTCTGACTAAATGTGCATCGTCTGATTTGGATTTCTGCAAAGTGTGTTCGTATTGAACTGATGCAGCAGGATAGCAAAGGAGGGGGAGGAAGAATTCCAGGGCCAAATTCTGTCTCAAAATGTAGGATGCTGTCTGCAACATCCTTGAGAGATTTCAGATATGTCTCCTGGGGCTGAAACTGGGCAGGAAACAAGAAAACACTGTACATACAGAACTCCTGGTTCTTTTCACTTCCATGGCAACTCAGCAAAGCCTTGTGTGTGGCCCAGGTCGCTCTGACCGTTCTGTACTTGAAAACAACACATGCTAGCATTTCCATTAAAAGACACACTCCTGCCCTCCCTTCCTGCCTCTGGCTATGCAATCAACCAGGTAAAGAGACCAATCAAGCAGAAAACAAACCATTATAGCCTGTATTGGTTCTTTGAGTCGTTTTCTCCACGACCACAGCAACCCTGGGGTTGGCGTAGGAGGCATGGAATGGGGGAGCAGGCAGCAGAATTTCTTTACACAGCTCTACTAGCTTGTGCAAAATATGAGTGTAAGTGACACTGCAGCTGGAGACCCCTGGTCTACAGATGAAACCAGGAGAGGCTGAGCATTCCGCGTGTCTCCTGTGGGCTGGTGCATGCCATCTAACAGACACGCCATGAATGAGGACATGGCCACTCATCATGTCTTATCTGTTGAGTATTTCCATGTGCTGGAGCTCTACTGCCAACACTGAGAAGCTGCTCAAGCTGCCACTGCCCGTGGCAAAGGGCTGCCCAAGGCAGGTCCAGATCATCCTGGCTGGAATGCTCCTGTCATGGGGTGTCAGCCCATTTTCAGAAACAACAGAGGCAGCTGCTCTGCCCCAGCCAGTGTCACAGCCTGGGGGCTGACCTGCATTCTTTTATTGTGTAATTATGGATGTTGTCTTCAGGGCTGTTTCATATGCCACTTCAAGGCTTTTCTTTGTATTATTTGCTGGGCAGGTATTTTTAAACACTTACAGGTAATGCCAGCTTTTTGGAAATAATCTTTTTGTCTGTTGTGTATCTAAAGTTCTCTACTTCTGTGATCTGATAGATAATTTCAGTAAAAACTTAGAACAAAGCAGTAACCAAAACTTGCCCTTTTACAGACCATAACCCCACCTATAATACATCTTTATCAAATGCAGAACAGCTGGCTCAAGATGAGCAGCTCTTTCTCCTTTTAAAACCACAACCGGTCAGATATAACCAGAATCATAGTTTGCACAGTGGCTTCACAAAGATACTCATTTGAACTTTTTCCAGCTTCCCACATTATCAAGAGCCCGCACCACTGCAGCACTGTGTTTTCATTCCCATCTCCTTGAGATGATGGGTATTTACCAACTGCTTCCTCGGTGGCTATCAGTATATTGGAATAACAATAGGCAACAAGGAGAAAAAGGCGTGGGTAGTGCTAGACAATCCTGTTGGTGTCTGGGAGTTGCTTATGTAATGTTTATAGGACTATCTCCTAGAAATAAATGCTTACAGGCTGATGTATTTTCCAAAGCAAAATAAGGACTTGCCTTTAGCAAAAAGAGCGACAACTTCTCCATTTTCAGGATCTTTGTCCTTGCCTAGATGCTCCAAACCTGAGGCTTCTGGGCTGGCTGACACAAAGCCTTTTGGGATCAGAACTTGTTCTTCACAGCGGGAAGGCAGCACCTGAACGGTGAAATGCAGGCTGTAATTCACATAAACTTGCAGATTTCTGTTTGAAGGAGTCAGTATTTCATTTCCCTACCAGTCCTGGACTTTGTATTTCTGTTGGCTTATTAAGGCTACCATTAATGTGGCTCCATGTGCCTCTGCTCCTCTGTTAACAAGTATAGCTTTGGTACTTTTGTATAGATAGCAGGTCACTGTTCAATCAGACTAATTGCTTGATTATTAAAACAAACATTCTTAAAGTAAAAGCTGCCCAGAATTTAATTTTGTTCTCTATTTGCTTGAGCTCTTTCTGTTTGAATATGCTTTCCTCCGAGAAAAGAAAGGTATGTTTGCCAGCAGCTGAGTTTAGTGAACACAGTTTGTTCTATTAGTTTTGTGCATTGCTGTCTGTTTTCACAGACCATACACAGCAGGCAGTCTCCAGCTGATTACTGTTATTGAGCATTTTTACATGAAAACTTCCTAAGCTATGCAGCATATGCTGCAGTTTGACAATACGCTTCTGAAAGGCAGCATCTAGTCTACTGAATGCCTCAACCACAGGCACCAGAAAAAAAAAAAAAAAAGCTATTATGTTAAACGTAAAACAATCTATTCCAGAGCTTTTAAAGCAGTTAGGTCATTTAAACCTAAGTGCTGCAGTCTCTAAGCAAGATGAACTTCCACCATACTCATTATATTCCACTATATTCAAATTAACTTCCGCTATATTCAAATTAGCATTAAGCGTCATGTTTTCTGCTCATGAATGATACATTTTTGCACTTTTTTCCCTTTGTTAGGACTTCAGAAGCTGAACTGATCATGCTAACCTCTCCCAAACCAAGCCATGTGTGAGGAGGTTTGTCCCCTTCTTGGTATGAAATATTAGCTGTTGCAGCACTTCTTTAGCTGCCTGGTTTTTCCATTGTATGTAAAGCAAATGCTGATATCTTTGAGTACACACACAAATTTTTTTTTTCTCCATCTGCTGAACAAACACTGCTCTTGTGGATCCAGGAGTTAAGAGTCCTAAGCTGCTCAGTTTCTCTTCTACATGCTCCAAGTTAGGGACTAGAGTGGAAAAAAGTAATCTTTTAAATACAAGCTTATGATGACATAGACACGATGTTATGACATGCATAATGAAGGTGAAACAGCAACATGAGAAATCTTGAAGCAAACTCCCAGCTAAAAAAATCAAACCCTACGCCTTATATGAAGAACATATTAAGTGATAAATAGACAGTCCTTTAACAGGCACACCAAGATGGAGCCTTCTTTGCCCTATCTTCCCATTCAGTTCATAGACTCAGCTTTGCTCTCTGTGGGTGCTGCAGCTTCTGGATAGGTGCAAGTACTCCCAGAGCCCCTACTGCTCCATGACAGCTGTAGAGGCACTGTACCTTTCCCAGATACAGAAAATCCAGTATATCAGAAAGTCCCATACAGAAGAGTGGGTGGGTCTGCAGCTTGGCTTTCTTATGTTTCACTGCTGATTTTTTTACCTGACATTTGTTTGAAGCTTCAGCTCTCAATATTCAGATTCCTAGCAATTCTGGTCATCTTCAACACTGACTTTTTTGTGCCAAATCCTCCCCAAAGAGATAGATAGATAGATAGACAAATACTTTTAAAACATATTGCACAAGTGTGTCACCCTGTTTTTCCAGGATGTCGGTATGTTCCCAGTAGGCACATATTCCATATAGGATGGTGACATCTTTGTTTAGTGATAGGCAACTGGAAGGGCTGGGGGGAACAGACCAGAGGATGTGAGCAGATCACACAGGCAATTTGGAATCAACCTCTTGGCACTGTTATTTTGGTTTGGTGAGTAGTAACTGGTATGATGAATCAAAAGCAGTGTGATTGAATGTAATACTAGAAAATATTCCTGACAGTAGCCAGGTAACCTCCCTCTGTTTGTGTGGGGATGCAGAGCTGCCTGAGTGTGGGGAAACATGCCATACTACACACAGCCCTTGCCATCCCCTCTGGACACACCATGGCAGTTGCTCACTGCAGCATCCTTCCTGGGCAGTGCCAAAGGTTAGGCATTAATCTGCTTTTCCAGCAAGAAGCATCTGTGGGTTGCTTGCAGCTTGTGCTAGCAGAGCCAAATTGTTAAGCACGTGCCTGCTGGTGAACCTGTTCTCCTGCTTTTCTCAACTAGTGCTGGTGTTGCAGGGAGACAATGTTTTGGCTGCACTTTTGAGTAAATTACTATCTGTTCCTGGGTTTGGGCAGCATGTAAGGGATGGCACGAACCAGCTCTCCACATGCCATGAATCCTCTCCACAGGTGACAGTATTGTGCACCAGGACGTGCTGCTGTGCAGACCACAGAGTGGCATGAAGGTGGCCATTGGCCTTTCCCCTTTCCATTGGGACACTCTGGGCTGCCCATGAGCTGCCATTTTGTGATGGGCAGCTAAGAAGAGAAGAAGAAAAGCATCAGTACTGCTCATGGCTCTTTGCACCAAGTTATGCCATAGTGTCGAGGTGATTCATAGCATTTCAGTGCAAGGGCATGAGCAATGGGAATGAGAAAAGTTCATAAATCCCAGTTTAGAAAGGGCAATTCCTGTGTAGTGAATCCACTGAAAATCCATGAGGAATTAACACTAGAAGCTTTTCTGTAAAAGATGGGGATCATATCTTGCACCCTACAACTGTCCTACCAAAACGGGGGCCTCTGGTTGCCCTGGCATTGTGCTGTGACACCACAACTTGAGCTCCGTGTTGACATATTTCCCATGGGGTAGGCAGCATGCGACCTACTGTGGGGAGCACACCCTTGCTCCCAGCTCTGCTGCACAAGCTGTCCCTTTGCAGCAGAAGTTGTGCATCTTTAAGTACTGACAAGAGTTTAAAGCAACTTCAAGGTCATTTTTGCCTCAGGAATGAATAAATAAATGATGGTATTTAACATAATTAATGTGGCCTGAATCCAACAAAAAAAACAAATGTCATGAGCCACTCTGTTTCACCATCGTTGCAAACTCTGCTGTGTGTTGGCCCCTGACAGTCCCTGTCAGCTCTCCTTTATTGAAACACCTACTCCACGCTTCACTCATTTGGAAAAAAAAACATTTAACTTAACAGCAGCATAAGCAGACACCCAGGAATGTATACATGTGTGAGGTACATGCATACCTCCTAGTGCAGTGCATGTGCACCTCACAGCACAACACTCTATTGTTCCCTACAAATGTTAAATGTCACTCTCCTGGCACAAGATGAAACACAGTTCTTTCTCCAGATCTGTGTTTTCTGATGATACAAGTTATAAAGTCAGCTCTGGGGCCCCAATACAAGAGGGACGCAGTGCTATTGAAGCAAGTCCAGAGGAGACACAGAGGTGCTGCGAGGGCTGGAGCAGCTCTGCCTGGAGACAGGCTGAGAGAGCTGGGCTTGTTCAGCCTGGAGAAGAGAAGGCTTCTTCAGGGGAGACCTTAGAGCAGCTCCAGTGCCAAAAGGGGCTATAAGAAACCTGGAGAGGGGCTTTGGGCAAGGGCCTGTAGGGACAGCACAAGGGGGAATGGCTTTAACCTGACAGAGGGGAGATGAGATGAGATGAGATCTTAGGAAGAAGTTCTTCCTTGTGAGGGTGGTGAGGCCCTGGCACAGGGTGTCCAGAGAAGCTGTGGCTGCCCCATCCCTGGCAGTGTTCAAGGCCAGCTTGGACGGGGCTTGGAGCAACCTGGTCTAGTGGAAGGTGTTCCTGCCCATGGCAGGGGTTTGGAACTGGATGAGCTTTAAGATCCCTTCCAGCCCAAACCAGTCTCTGGTTCCATGATCTTCATGATCATTTTCAAAGATCAATGCCTACAAACTGATGAAAAGTCCTGAAAGGAAAGTTTGTAACATTTAAACTGATTTAGCTTCTCTGTTCAGTAATCACCAACTTCAGTAATCATCAATTTGTTTATTTATTATTAGCACTATACTCTGGCATCAGAATTTAGGCTGCGGTTTGAGGGCAATTCTCATCAATAGGAAGGGCTGAACATGACAACCTGTCTTAATGATTTACTAATTTTTATTCCTTCTTCAGCAATTGGTCCTTGGGGAGGTTATTCCATTACCTGTGACCATGCAAGAGGTAACCTGTTGTACAAGTGTCTGCCAGATGTGCTACCCAAGTGTGAGGGGTCTGCAAAGTTGGAGGTGTCCAAAGGCAAACACAGTCCTCCATGTCCCTGAAAGATAACTCAAGTTATGCAAAGGAAATTGCTTAATTGTAAAAAAAAAACGTTATTGGGATCACTCCCTGAAGTGTACTGTTTGTAACCAGAATGAAGTTCCTGATAAAGAAGGAAAAAAGGGATTTGGATCGTGAATTATTTTATCCTGATATTACTGTGTGTGTTTTGGGTCAGAAGCTTCATGCCTCACTCGGATTTAGCCCAGAACTACAACCATATTGGAAAAAACAGGTAACACTGGGAGAAAAGGTTTTTAATGCACGAAAGCATGAATTATTTGGGAATGATGAGACTTTCTTTTAAAAAATCAATGCCACCTTCTAACACTTTTTGAAGAAAACTTTAGGGTTTTCATTTGTTTCTTACTGCATAACCTCTGTGTAAGACTAGTACTTAGCAAGCTAAGGCACTTCAGTACAATTTTAACACTATGGTAACTGTAACAAAAGCAATTATTTCCTGGGGGCTGCTGCAATTCAAGGACTGACCCTTCGTGGCACCCAAACTAAAAATTCAATGTCAGAGTATCTCTTTGACACACATTTCTTACGTGAACAGTAAAGGTCATACAATGATCTATCTGTCAACGTATAAATGAGTGAATTCATCTTTTCATGGCTCTATCACTCATATCAGAAAAATACTAATGGACACAGTACGGGGAACCTTGAGAAGTCTCCCAAACTTGGCTTCCCAGAAGGATGCCTCTCCTGGGACCGCTGTGGACATGGTGCTCTGAAGACAAGCACAGGAAAGGTGCGTGTTTTCCAAAGCTCTTATCATTCTCATTGGTTTTGTGAAAAGTGTTTTCTTATGGTCCATATCCTTCTTGCATTTCCTGCTCGAAATGTGGCACTTCAGTCCCAATGAGACCAAATAATCACTTCGTATGTTACAGAATATGATTCTGTTCATGCATTCCACTATAAAGGTATGACTGTCATTCCCATACTCTTCACATTACCCTATTTATTCTGTTGCCTTAGCAACAACAGCATTTAAATACCATTTGAAATAACCTATTCAGGAGTCAGCAATGCACGTTGTCCATGCAGTTAGCATATCCCACATTCTACAGCAAAGGCTACTTCAGCAAAGCGTATTGTGAGAGGCAGACAGTCAGGAGGGATCTGGGAATTTCTGTAAGGATTATAGAATCAGCCTTGGGAAATGTAGTGAAAATAGCTACCTATGGAAATAGTAACATGGATGGTACACAAAGGGCATGGGGACAACCACTTGCCAGGGTTAATTCCAAAGTGTGAAATTAATAGCCTCTTGCATTATGCTAAACATATTTCAAGCCTTTTTCTGGACTGCTTTATTTTGATGTAATACTTGCATCTGGCAATGCTGCAGACACACGAAGAAAATTAAATATACACATTTCTCCAAAATGGAGTATAAGTTTCTGGGAAGACAGATGACAGCTTCTCCATCTTCATTTTAATAGTAAGTAATTGGAAAAAGTGGTAGATATACTTCGAATGAAAATGGAGTAAACTAGAAGGGAAGAGAAATCTTTATTCAGTAAGTGCAATAGTAGAATAATTTTCAGTCTTTGTCGTCAGACATGCTTAGCACATAGTATGCTACATATTTCAGTGTGGAAACTACTCCAAATGTATTATTTGAGAAATGGCTGGTTAAAATTGGGCAGACAGGATAGGGGATAGAAAAA
>NW_009941258.1:13113-31397 GCF_000696875.1 Nestor notabilis | reverse complement strand
TGCCGAAGAAACGCAAATAAGATCACGTTTTGCTGCATTTCAAAACCTAGAGGTTTCCAAATAAATTGCAAACAAAAAGCAGGTTTACAGTGTTATAAGTAAACACCTTTTAAAGCAATCAACAAATAAACTATGAAGCTCATTGCTGCAAGATACCAATCAAGAAAAAACCTGCAAGGAGGAAAATGCTATATCTGTAATATTACATTAATATTAGGATAAAAACTTGCAGATGATATGATTCCTGAAAATCCAAGGCAGAAGACCTGATTTAGCTAAGGCTGGGCACATCCTTCTGCTCCTGGGTTTCCACTCTGCTGCTCAAATCATGGGATGCTGTTTTCTGTCAGAAACAATGATGTCTCACTAAATGGGTGAGCCTGTCTGAATTGCAGCTGTTGTACATCTGCTTTTATGAGGCTTACAACATGCAAATATTTTTACGAAGTTCTTTAGCACAGGTTGGCTGCAACTGGGATGCAAGAATTAAGCCCAGTTAGAATTTTTAGAGCAAAACCAGAAAAGAAACAGAAAAACAGACTTTCAAATCGATTATAACAGGCCTTACATATTCTCATCCAGGCAAATTTTTCACAAACATTTTCTGAGAGTGCACAGTAACTGTTTCTTATCATTTTGCATATAGCAAGAAATTGTGACTTATGTCTTCATTTCATTATGTTCAGCTGCCAGACCCTTGATGTTAGTACCAGTCTTAGACACTTAAAAATATTCTGAAAATAAAAGGAATAAAATGTATACCAAAAACTGCAAGTTAGTTAGAATTTCTTAAAACATCTGGCTCAAATATGATTAAAAGATGACAGTAAGCAGTGGTGTTGGCAACTGGTTGGGCTAAATCCAGTTAGCTGGTAAGGCAAGGCTTTGAAATTTAAGCAGTTTATTTAGTGTATAGTATAAAAACTTTATAGAACAAAACTTGTTGTGCACAGCAATGCTGGTTTTGAATATTTAATTATTTATTTTTTCAATGCAGTTACTTTAACTTTCACAGCTGTCATAGGAACTAGATATTTAAGTGGTTTGTTGATAAAATACCCTCTCAGTGAAGGCTGCCACAAAGCTTACGTGGATCGTTCCATATTTTTGCACTGAACTGCCTAATGAAAGGTTTTCACATCTTTATAACCATGGATGCTGGTTATTTTGCTTAGATGAATAATGCATTACAACTTTCATCTTGTGTCAATCTTGTTCACCGTATGTCAGAGCAATTTAGAAGCTAACATACAGAATCTACAAACATGCATGAGTTTAACATCAGGCAAAAGGGAAGTCAGACAAAAGCTCATGCTGCATCAAAGTGCATAGAAGTGTCATATCTAACAGCTCAACTAGTCTTGCAGAAAAAATAAAGATAACACTTTTATGTGCCAAATTGCTCTGACATATGCTGAACTGACCATGTCCTCAGATGGATAAGGTTCCTACAGTAGGAGAAAATTGGCTAGTTATTGTTCACCCAGAATGCCTAATACTGCATTAATGCACATGGAGGTACCCACCAGACATGTGGCTCCCTGGCATGGTGGTAACCTGGCAGAGGCCTGTGCAAAATAGTGGGTATTGACCCTTGCTGCCAGGGCAAACCTGGTGTGCCACACCTGTGGTCACAGCAGCTCCTCCTGCACAAGCATGGCTCCAGCTCATCCTTAACTCACCCCAGTCTGCTGGTAGCTGCATCTTCACAGGCACTGACAAGTAAAGCCTTGGCTGAAACCCCATTTTCCTGCAAGATCTATCAATATTGCGATCAGCGAGGGCTGAGTGGCTTCTCTGATTTCTCTCCATTTGTTTAAACCAGGAAATTAATTTTTTAGTTGCCCAACATAGTTTTAATTTTTATTTTTGGGAATAGTCCTGAATTAATTTTATCAGATTAGGGATTAACCTCTCATCTATTGCAGAAGATGGTTTAGCACTGTTCATACGGTGACTTCTGTACAGAACTATTGCACTCAAATGCACTGTGGTATATATTAAAGGCAAGTAAGGAGCATTCATGTTTCTTTAAAGACCTTCCTGTTCTATTTTCACTCTATAAAGCAAAGTGAGTAGAAGAAAGCATATGAGAATTTTCCCCTGAAAATTTTACTGGAGTTAATGAAATACAGTAATTCAGAACTCAAAACTGTTCCAGTTTTCTGAGTTTCACTTTTTATTAGCTATATGTAAGTGTATTCACAGATATGCAGCATCCTCCTAAAAAAAATAAAACACTAAAAAGCAACAAAAAACTGAAATCCCATTGTATTCCCTTTCAATCAGCCAACAATAAAGACAAATGCCAAGCAGACATACCAAAGGAGAACGAAAATGTTCTAAACCAGCTTGACTACCATTGTAAATGAGTGCAGGTGTATTTCAGAAATCAGGACAAAGAATTTTCTGCCATCTGTTGCACAGGTAAAAAAAAAAAAAAAAAGAAGAAAAATAATTTAGAATTTAGATCAGCGTATTGTGAAAAATAATGTGTAGGTAATTAAAAATATATTGAGCTGAATGGGTGAATGCACTTTCATAAGGAATTTAAAAGCCTACCAGGGTTTCAACTTTGCATAATTGAATTTGCACATATCCGTTCTCAGCTTTTGAGCATGCATCTGACTTAATGAATGTGTGAAAATCCATATGCACAGAAAAATGGTGTATAAGCACTTTTAATTGCATTCCATTAATTTTGTGCAAAGAAGTACATCTCTGTACATGAAACTATGCTAAGAAGCAGATGGGTGCCTGACATTACATGATTCTGACTATGCAACATGGTTATTAAAATGCTAATTATGAAGAAGGCACTTTGAATTGTGTGTGCAGTATCAGTATTTTGTACTCCTGTTTGCGAGGGAATAGGGAATTTGTTCCAACAGAGTCCAAGAATCTGGATCCATCCTGGAACAATCCCAGACTTTTTTACTGATCCTCAGCCCAGCTATGGGGTATGAAGTGATTTGGCTGGTCATTCCTTGTCATTCACTGGTAATCTTGCTTCAAACTACTCAGGGAACTTCCAGTCCTCTTTAGGGAGAAGTGGGATTGTCGTTATTCACAGGCTTCAAAAGGAAGGAAAAAAAAGGAATGCTACAGACCGTTGGGGCTCAGAGAGTAACTCTTCCCTCCAAGAGAAGAAAGACCTCTGACACCTGCTAGCTTTTCCCTCAAGGTGATAAAGGGAAATGGATATTTGCCAGTGCATCAGCAGTGATGTTGGTATATGTGTA
This sequence comes from Nestor notabilis, assembly GCF_000696875.1. Taxonomy (NCBI): domain Eukaryota; kingdom Metazoa; phylum Chordata; class Aves; order Psittaciformes; family Psittacidae; genus Nestor; species Nestor notabilis. The sequence continues at coordinate 28,155 of NW_009941258.1, read as the reverse complement.
CAGTATTAATAAGTACAGTCAAAATTCATAATGCTGCAAAGTGCTTTAAAGCAATCTGTGAAGGGAGTGTACTTAAGCTGTAATGCACAAAATTAAGTGATGAAATAGCCAGTGAACAGCATATGGACAAAGCTCCATTTAAGGACAATTTATTCCGTAAGTGTTTTTGCATGACTCCTGCACCCATTGGTGGTGTTGCAGCTCCTGTCCAACTCGCTCGGCTGTCCAGGACATCTGTGCTCTCCCCATGGGCTATGGTTTTTACTCTCTCCACATTCTATACCCAACTCACTCTCATTAATCCCTTGCAGTATCAAGTTGTAATGCCTTTACCATTACATAAGCAGCTTTTTAGAACAGTGCAGATTCTTTTAATCCCCCTTACTGAAGTTTGAAAGTGATGGCAAATATTGTATAGACACATCATGCCAGCAAAAACTTCAGATGCCGACAACCTCCTTAACCATAATGATGTGTTTGATTCTGATGGCAGGGAAAAATAAAATTGAAGCATGTCAACATATATAAAAAAGAGGAAAAATCTAGAGGAAAAATATTTAATTTTACATCTCTTTCAAGCAGATTTTTATACCATCTGCAACCAGCAGAATTCTGGAGTTTATCATAAAGCCTCACCAACTGAGAGATGCTGTAATTGCAATATATTAAATAAACTAAAATATAAATCAAATACATTGCAATTACAAATTTTTGCTGTGGTGCAGCCATTCAGCATCGTTAAAAGTAACATGTTCACTTACTCATGGGCAGAATTACTCTAATCACTGCCAACTTCAGACCACAGGGATAAAAAAGCCAGAGATATGACCCCACTCAAATCTCACCAGGGTCAAGTGAACGTTAAGTGCTTGGCATAGTTTGCCTGCTGAAGCTGGTGAGTGGCCTTGTCAACATCTGCACAATTTCCTGGAACCTGGCAGAACAGTTCTGGAGATGAGCTCTAGGCCACTCATTCCATGTAGCCTTGAAAGCAGTTTACCAGAATTTGAATAGGAGTGTTCCATATCTAGCTGACAAATAACATGTGATTTTAAGTACTATTTCTGCTACGGTAGCCTAAATACATGGAATTTTACAGCAATTTTCCTAGTGAGGACCACAGTGCCATTAAACCCAGTACTTAACAGTCAAAAAACCTACAGTAATACAAGTATTATTTCTAAAAGAAGAATAAAGAACATATTTACCTTCAGCTGCATTTGAAGGCATCTCTTTCTTTTTGAACGGTTTGGTTCATGTATTCCAGGAGTGAAACAATAAAAATAACTTCATGTCTGAGCTTTCAGAAAGAAAGTTCTTCTCTTTTTCTGGAGATGCTTGAGGGTTTGTGTTATCACATCACCTCTGCTTCAGAGAACTACTTCTAGAAAATGGGAGAGGGAGAAATGTTTCGTTGAAAAATGTATAGACTAACTTAGTTTTGCATACCTGGAGGAGTTTATGATCTTCTGGAGTGAAAAGGAGGACTTCGATGGCTGGGTCATCAAACCTCTGGTGGTGTCCAAAGCATACCTGCAGATCACCTAGGCACTAGCTGGACTCGGCCAAGGAGCAACCCCCATGGGTGAGCTGTCCAGATGCTTCCATAAGCCCTGGGTGTCCTCCAGCCCATGGTGAGGAGTGAGCTCAGCAGCCAAATACCTGACCCAAGCCATCTGTTTCACTGGGAGCCTGAGCATGTCCACAGCTGCATTTTTGGCCATCATCAATGCTGGGTTTCCCAATTTTAATTGTATTTTTTCACTTTTCAGTATTATTGTTTTCAGTAGTTTTTTCTCCAAATCTGCAAAAAATGTCACCAGAATTACAAATTGAAAACAACAAAAAAGTGATACCCATAACGGTTTGCACGTGGTAGAGCCTGTGCAAAGCAGCTGATCACAGAGAAAGGGGTTTTTTGGACAGTATCTACCCTAGAATTTGTTTGCCAGTCTGTCAACTACTTCCAGTCTAAAAGGTGTTCAACAAACTCTTTGGGTGGTTAAATTACACTGTTAAATTATGATTAATGAATCTGTAAAAACTGAGGCCAGACACTGGAGGGAGAGACTTAATATTTCAAAGTGGTCTAGAGTATTTGTAGGCATATGCATAAAACATGTTTTTTTCCACAAGCTCTGAATAACTCCAACTCAGGAACACTTTCCTGAGCATGCCTGCAATATTTATCTCTCACCATGTTTCGCTCATCACGTGGATGTTGTGGTAGACTTTGGTGCCCCTTCACAGTGATTTCTAAGGAGCTATCAAGGTGGTCTTCCAAATAACTATCAGATGGGAAAGAAAGAGATCTGTTTTCCCAGCCTGCAGCTACTAGTATGTAGTTCTTCAAGGATCATTACCAGGTTGCATAATTATTAATTTGGCTACAGAAAAGGCAAAATCAGGAACTGTTGTTTTAAAGAGGGGCTCTAAACCATAGAGAAATGTTTGCATGGACTGAAGCAACGAGTGTGGCATGAGGATGCCCAAACTGCTGTTAAAGGAAAAAGTATTTCCTTCATGTCACATAAACTGACAGGAATGCAGAGAAACCTTCTGATGAGTACATGGGTGAAGGGTTGTCAGTGGAATCATGTTTTGGAGTGTGGGCAGTGGGTCTGGAGCTCTGCATGCCCATATCCCCCAGGTCTAAGAAGTAAGCTGCTGATACTTGTCCCATCTGAAGGACAAGCAGACAGAGATTTAAGAAGAAATGATGGAATTGGATGAAGTGAAGGCCCCTTTCTTCTCCCACCTGCAGTCCTGCACCCCCAAAGCCATCACTGGCACATTTGGCAGAGAAGCTATCTCACTTCCAGGAAAAAAAGATGTTGAAATCCTCCATGTACCTACTGGCAACAGCAACAGAATTAACAGCAGAACAATTTGTTTGACAAATACAGACATTGTAAAAGAATTCAAGTGAATAATCTGTTTTGAAAGCTGGATCTTGGTAAAACAGGTTGTTGGCACAGCAAGTTCCCATCATGTTCACACACTTAATAATAACCTAGCCTCTTCTACCACATACTTGTTTATGCATGACACCAGAATTTTTTCCAGAAATGTTGTGTTTTCCAGAAATAAAAGTTCTGCATTTATTATAGTGCAACTACAATGTTGAGGCTGAGAAAATCTCTAGAAATGTTTCTTTTTCAGACAATAAAATAGTTTCTGTGATGTGAAATAAAATATAAGTCTACATTGTAACAACAAAAGATAAAAAATATATGTATCCTGTGATTCTAAAAATTGCAGTCATCATTCCTAAGAAAACTACAAGCCACTTGATCATACTGTGGGGTGGTTATCAGTTGTCAATAAGCATGTCCCAGGAGAACCAAAGGGCTACCCTTAGATGGTGGGTGTACAGTTAGAGTCTTGCTATTTTGTGTTTACTATTTTGGGGTGTCTTCATTTCCAAGTGTGTTCTCACCAGTATGTGGGACTGGGTCAATCTCCAGTTTGAGGACCGTTGATTCTTACACAATGCTAGTGTGCAATTTTGCATATTTAAGTTGCTAAATGACATCTGTTATCTTCATACTGTTTTCTAACTCACTTTGCCTAGTCAACTTTCATACATCTCTTAAAAATACCCAAGGATTTGTACTGATAAAAATCCTAAACCCACTTTTCTGTAACTTTGCCTGACTTACAATTGAAGTGTAAATTATCCTACACATGTGAGTACCTTTTTCAGGAGGTCTGCAAAATGCATGTGTGATGGGCATACAGGTGAGCATACCCAAGTCAAATCTAATGTTGTCAACATAGGAAATAGTAGCAACAAATGCAGTGCAGAATTAGCTGGTGTGCATGTCCCAGACAGATGTGTTTCTTATTCCTCCATGTTGATGTTCTGTATTTCACTGCTGGAATTTTATCTCCATTTTCCACGGAAACACCGCTCCAGATAGTACTATAGATAAAGCTGTTTCCTATGATGCTTACCAGATCACTTGCATTAAAACTTTATAGGAATCTAAGAAAGCTGCTCCAGGCCAAAGCTGGACTGTTGCGCTTGTTGAAGCCATCTCTGTGCTAGAATTGTAAATCTTGTTATTTAGTAGACAGAAGACAAAAACATACCCTTCCATTCAAGGAGAAATGAAAAGCACATGGTTATTTCGACCTCACAATTTTGACCCCACAACCAGCTGCTGCCCGAAATCCACAATGGAAATTTCCATGTACAACAAACAAGCAGCTGAGCCAAATTCCATTTTGTTGTTGTTGTTCCTTTTAAAGTGGATTTCAAATGAGATGTTTATCATTAGACGTGTTCTGAGGAGAAGGCCTTCTACATTTTGCAGCAAAAAGGTTTCTCAGTGAGTCATGTGGCAGGGCTGTTTTCAGTGGCAAAGCCTGCATGCCTGAAGAGCATCACTCTGCTAGCCTGGTTGTGCTGGAGACACAGGTCTGTCTCCAGGCTTGAAAGCAGCTGATTTCATCGATACAGATGCCAGCAGGATATATTTGGAAACGCAAAATCTATGCTGCTGGTAGATCAGCTTTGGGCACAATTTGCTGCAGATTGGGCTTTCCAGGGTTGTGATGCGAGAAGGCAGAGAAATGAGGAAAACAGGAGAGCAGGCACTCGACATTTTTAATGATGTTTCCTCTCTGCCAGATGTAAATATAGAAATGCAAAGCACTTTCTGTTTGCTTTGCTTTAATTTGAAAGAAGTGCAGATGAGAGCCGAACAGATTTAGTAGCATTAGTCATTATATTTTTTTTAACTTTGAAGTACTCTGGAAAAGTGCTGTGATTTTACATCCAGCATTTATTGGTCATAGGACTTCATGAAATAATTTGGACAACAAATTTTCTATTTCCGGGCTACTTTTATTTAAGCATTTCCTATTTCTTCAGGGTAGGCTATTCAATATACTGTGTTGCTTCTGGTCTCTTATTTAATAACTAACATAGATTAAGCAGGGAAATTGCATATTGCTGTGCCCATTTGCATCACAATGACTAGTAATTACATACTATATATATATATTTTACCCCCTGAGAATTTTACTTTATTATCTTAAAAAACTTGACAATTAAGCTAGTGGGGAAATTCGCTTCCTATAATGAATTCAGATTCTTAAAAAAAAAATATTGCAGAAATATAACAACTTCAGCAAGACCTGTTCTGGGAGAGGTTAATCAATAAAAGCAGAACATCTGGAGAATAAAGGGAGAAAGGGCTTCTTGAAGTTACCAGTAACTTGTTAGAAGGGCACCCGTGTGCTGGGGCGGGGGGACTGGGTCTGAGTGGCTGCTCTCCTTCATTAAAAGTAATTTTTCTTTGTGATTCCATGTAAGACACAGACACCAAACACTTTACAAAGCGTTAAGTTTGTGTTTGCCATCTTCTCGTTGCCCAGCCTCCAATACATAACAACATCTTTCCCAAGCTTTTGTGTTATCCTCTGAAGGATGACCACTAGTAACTTAAGCATGAGACAGAAGTAAAGTAAAAAAAAGGTGCTGGAAAACTCACAGTGGAAGATTCTATCATAATGCAGTGCCTCTTTCTCATGTTCCTGAAATGAGGCATCGATCACATTTTCAAACACCAGTGTTTTAAAGTGGATTCATAAAATCATATCTACTCAGGTGCCTATGTGAATATCAAACTAAATATACAATCCTATCTGCAAACAACATTTGTCAGCTTCTGTTACTTTTATAAGCTTTTGTTTTCATTCATGAGGTGTAGGTGTGACGCGGAACGTGTCTTTTATGTTAGTACTAATTACCTTCAACACATAAACTTAACTATGGTCACTGAATTCTCCCTGCTTAAAAGAAAACTGGGGGTTCTCATGAGGAAAAGTAATTGCAACCAGAGTAAAGGACTCACCATTTATTAACAATGTCAAAGTCATTCAAGGAAAGCATTCCCCCAATATGGAAAGATTTCAACAGAAAAAATGGGAATATTTTTTCTACTGTTACAGGCCATGCAAAACAGAAATGCTATAAATACATATATAAAATCCAACTAGGTTTTGTTATATTTTGCTGCTTCAGCTGAAAATAATTTTTTTTTCCCAGAAATTACTATGTACATGGCAATCTCTATTTTAACAGTGTGTTCAGATTTAAAATGTAAAAAAAAAAAAAAGAAAAAAGAGAAAGATAAAGAAAAGGAGAGAGAAGGGAGGGGAATTCAGACAGGAGCTGTCTTCTGATAAAAAAGTCTTTCTACATTGTGCATAAGTAGAAGATTACATGAGACGAGCTGAGGACCTTTCTCACACTGAACCCATTATGCAGTCCTCAGTCTGCCTCTGAATCCATCAAATGTATTTTGTGTCAAGGCCATTAAGTTTGCTGGAGACGTGTTGAAAACATGATTCCTACATTTTTCACTTGACAGATTTTTATGCTTCCTGCAGGTGCCAGAAAATATTTTACTTTCTCTCTCTCCTTGAAGATTTCTTTGTCCTCCTCTGAAGAGCAGTACCTCCAAGCGAAAGTATCGTCATGGCTCCTGTTAGCATGTCTCCCCAAGCACTTGGGGCTGTTTGCCAGTAACTGCCATTTGAACTGAGCATCTGCCTGCTGGGTGCCTGAGAGAGGGAGATGGACCTGCTGATGCAGAATGTCCCTTTGGTCTCTATTCCTGTCACAGGCTGGGAACACAGAATGTCATGTCACACCGAAGAATGTCATTTTCACTCATCAGGTTGTCTTCACCAGATTTTTACTGTTGTTTTCTGAAATGGCAAGAAATCTGGGATGATTTCCCACCAGTTTTAACCTTTTCCTATTGTGACCATTGTTCTAATGCTTTCAAGCTAAAGCAGAGATGTCATAGCAACTGAAAAATTTACTTCACTTAGACCAGTAAAAATCCATTAGTTTTGTTCACATGTACCCTGACTGTCCACCTTGTCAACCTACTAAAATATGTCTCACCTTGATAAGCAGAGGTATACCTTTTGATACACATAGAACAATAGCGATCTTGGAGATGGCGATCTTGGAGACAGATTAAAGGTAGAGGTAGACAGTTAGATGAAGACAACTGGGATGACATTGCAATACTGAAAGGGCTTTTAACCTCTTTGCATATCATTTAAAGCAGCATGAAAGTGTTAGATGATAGTGCACATGCCTCCAGGCTCCCTAACTGGCCAGCTGAGATGATAAGAATCTGGAAAATGCACTATCTGTGTTGTCTTGTTGCCGCAGAGCTTTCTCAGACAGATGTTCCTTGTTCACTCCTTGGTCTTCTCCTGGCAAGTCATTAGCTCTGACATTTCAGAGGACAGGTGACAATTAGAAATTAATGTATTAACCACTTCCTCAAGTGATATAAGCTAAGGTATATGTACTGAAGGTGCTTTATATTTATACTGCACCTGGATCAGGGCAATACCAAGCACAAACACAGGCTGAATGGAGACTTGGGGGTGTTGGTTGAGGAGAAGCTCAACATGACCTGGCTTCAGTGTGCACTTGAGCCCAGAACCCCTCTGTGTGCTGGGCTGCATCCCCAGAGCGTGAGCAGCAGATCGAGGGAGGGGTTCTCTCCCTCTGTTGCACTCTGGGGAGAGAATCCCTGCAGTCCTGATCCAGCTCTGCGGTAACAACACAAGAGGGATGTGGAGCTGTTGAAGCGAATCCAGAGGAGGCCACGGAGATGCTGTGAGGGGCTGGAGCAGCTCTGCTCTGGAGACAGGCTGAGAGAGCTGGACTGGTTCAGCCTGGAGAAGAGAAGGCTCCTTAAGGGGAGACCTTAGAGCAGCTTCCAGTGCCTGAAGGGGCTGCAAGAGACCTGGAGAGGGGCTTTAGACAAGGGCCTGTAGGGACAGGACAAGGGGGAATGGCTTTAACCTGACAGAGGGGAGATTGAGATGAGATTTTAGGCAGAAGTTCTTCTCTGTGAGGGTGGTGAGGCCCTGGCACAGGTTGCCCAGAGAAGCTGTGGCTGCCCCATCCCTGGCAGTGTTCAAGGCCAGGTTAGAAGGGCTTGGAGCAACCTGGCATCACATGGAAGGTGTCTGTGCATGTGGCAGAGGGGTTGGAACCGGTTGATCTTTAAGGTCCTTTCCATCCCAAACCATTCTATGATTATATGAAATGTGGAATAACACAGTATCAAAACCATTTAAAGATTATCACATTTAGTCCCAGAGGCATTAATGTATCAGGCAAAAAGCACACCAAGCCATTCAAGGGCAGTGATGAGACCAGCCCCACAAAATCTCCCTTTCCAGGTCTGTGCTTCTAACCATGGAGACATTCAGGTTTTTGCTGAAGGGTGAAAAAAAATTTATTGTGCTGTTGATTACCTGGGGCAATCCCTACAATTCTGAGCCAAAGTGGGTTCAGTGTGCAGTCAAGGGGCTTTGTCAGCAGATACACATTTTACAATAAAGATTGTATAAGATGTTGGATTACAGCTTCCTACAGGATCCCCTCATTGCTCCTGAGCAACATAACTATGATGTGTGAGTTCTTATTGCCCCACTGAGGCCACAAGTTGTTAACATTTCCAAGGCCAATTGTAGGGACAACCATTGTAACCTTGGATGGAAAGCAGGATACAGTGCATCTCACTGACCAAGAAATGTCATCAAGCTGTACTTCTGTTTCTTGTGATCTTATTTCATGTGGCATTTTTGTAATCCTGGAGAAGTAGATAAGAAGCCTTGTCTCTCCTGGAAGACTTTATTTTGTGGAACCTTAACTTACATGCTTCCAGAAGGTAAGAATGCTTTAAAAAAAAAGCTGAATGAATAAATCTGCTCCTCAGGTTGGACAGGTAATGCTCATAGCAAGACATTATATTGCAGACCCTAAGCTCTTGTGCCCTTGAGTAACATCTGAGGAAAAATAACGTACTTCCTTACAGAAGCCCAGTGAAATGAATAGGGATGTTGGTAACATCCGGCTGAGTACTGAAGGTCCCAGTCTAGTCCAGAGAGCTGGTGTGGTGGCCCTGCATGCCCTTCGCATGGCCACTGGGTCCACATATGTGAATTTCTGATGCACTGTTCCACCATTCGCAACAGCCTACTTGATTAGACTTACTCTGAGCGAGTGTAGAGGTCCTTTGAAGAAGCGATACAGAAATTGCTCTTAGTATTCCCTGCTACAAGGTATCCGTCACTAAAGACACCCCAAAACACAGGTACTACGAAAATATAGGGTGATCGGGTGATCAGGTGATGAACAGAGTTGCACGACCACTGCCTCAGCCATCTACATGAGGTGCCTGAATTTGGAGGCTGGACAGCTGTAGACCATGCACTCACTGTAAAGAGATCCAAAGCAGTTCAGATGGAAGGCTGCCTTTCTCTGCTCACCAGCTGCAGAGTAGACTTCTCAACCTGAAGCTGTCTAAAGTTAGGACATGCAGATGTCACACCTCTCCTAGTGTGTACATCACTCCTATCTATACCAAGCACATGTTACATTTAACATAGTGTTAGTCCACATGACTCCTTCCAAACCAATTCAAACATTGCCCTGTTTCTGAAGAAGGGGTTTGGACAAGGTGATGGACCTGGAGTTCCTTAAGACTGAGTTCCATATGCCACGTTCATACTGAATTTGTAGAAGTGCAGGTGGAAGATGCTGGAAGGCAGGAAGGGATTTCTGTCTTTGTCCTTCCTTGCTGTTCTCTCCCAGCCTGAGCTGTGAGTCAGACACTGAGATCAGAAGCTCCACCGCTCTAGCCTGCTGAGTGATGATCCCCTTCACTGAGCACCCTGTGCATCCATCGAGCTCATTCCACTGGGTGCAGCCCTGACACACAGCCCAGGTGAGTCTGTCTTGACTCATCTGCTGCTGCATCCAGCCAATGAATCAGCCAGTGATTTCCTTCACCTACACTTGTGTGTCAATTACATCACCCAAAATATGAAAAAAGAATCTTGGCTCGTGTTTATATGAATGACAGAGAATAAAGAAGTTTCTTCCTTTCACTCACATACCCAATATTTTTCATTAGACTCATTTTGAAGCACCTGAGATAGAAAGACAGACATTTCCATAGGACACATAATTTTGCTTGTATATAGGTATACGTACACAGAAAGACAGGAGGGGACACTAACTAGTAAAGTTCATATGTCAAGAAGTGGTCTGTTTTTAACTGGTTTTTTCTTTGCATGATTTTCAGCTAGGGGCCAGAAAGTAACTCCCTCCTGTGATAAAGATATTCTTATCTCTGAGGAAGTCTTTTGTCTGTAGAATGCTGCTGCTGATCACATACCATGCTTAGGTAAAATATTTTATGTTGCTTGCATGTCACGCAAATTAATTGTCAGTGAGTAACAGGCAAACTGCATGTACAGAAAAATACATATGTGATGTACTGAATTTGCTGACAGATTTTGAATATTCCTTTGTGGGATGATGGAGTGTGCATGATCCTGCTGCATGTATGTTATACAAACTTGAGATAATCGTAAGTGATAAGGTGATATAATTCTACTGAAGCTACACTTGAAAGTAAACTGATGTAAACTTAATCTGTCAAGAGGATCTTCTCAACTTCATTATGAAATTGCTTTGTTTTGTCCATTGGACATTCATTCGTTCTCTGCAACAGTAGGTAAGAACGGAGAGAAGAGAAATCTGAGTTTGAATCTCTGCAGGATTTCACAGGATTGTCTGTCTTCTCTGGGTTTGCTTTTTACATAGTGCTACTCCATGAAAACACACAGCTAAAGGTACTAAAAAAGCTATGTTATAAGCAGAGGTAAGCAGTCACCATTCCTCAAAGGCAAAGGAGTTAAGATGACCTACACTAACTGAGACTTCATTCCATATGAAGTGCTATCACTCCCTCCCTCCCCAGTAGAAAGCTATTTGCTATGAAAACTTCACTGCTTTATGGACAGCACAGAAACTACTGCTTTTCATGTTAGTCATGGCTTCCCATCATGCTGAGCCTGTTTTAATGTTGCCTTTTTTGCATAGCATGAATTAATTTAAAATACTATAATTAGCCTTACTACTAAGTATCTTTTTATTAGTAGGAAGAATTATGGGTTACTTACAGAACATTAGAGAAGTCTGGTGATACACATGATTTTGCTGAATACATTAAATTGCAGTGTTTCCAGGTGCAGGGTCAGTCTTTTGAGGCTTAGGCATTGGAGTCTAATTAAATAACTGTACCTCAGGGTACTGAATAAAAAAAACCCAAAAAAACCAAACAACTACAGCATTAGAAGCAGGCATGGAGTAGTTGTTAGGATCTTAGTAGTTTGCTATCACTGCAGAACAAAAGCTATGGCATATGATGTTAAAACCATAACAGGTATTAGTGGATCCTTACCCTCCCATCAAGAATGTGGCATTATTCTCCCAATGTGCATTATTCCCCAATGTGAATAATAGCATTTACTTCCTTGACATTACTAAAAGATGATTTTACGATGAGGCCTTCACTGAGAATCCCCTAAAAGACAGAGAAAGTGGAAAAAAAAACCCCTCTTGATCAAGAGAAGAAATTAAAAATATTTACAACAGAGTATCTTCGAAGTGCCAAAGCACTTGATTTCTTTTTTTGTTTGTTTGTTTGGGGTTTTTTTGTTTGGTGTTTTTTTTTTTTGTTTGCTTGGTTGTTTGGTTTTTTTGGTTGGTTGGTTGGTTGGTTTTTGTTTTTGATTAATGAAAGGCTTGTTGGGAAGTATTATAATATGATATGAAGAAGACTGATAAATACACTGCAAACTTGTGATAATCACCACCATTTCCATCTCCCATGCACTGGAGAACTACACTCCTGTGTTCCCTGTGGCAGGCACAATCCCTCTACACTGAGCTGCCTGCAGTAAGCACCTGGGGAACATCACCTTTACATTTGGCAGGTTACTATATATTCAGATACAAGACCAGTGCTATGCTTAAATTGAAAAGGTAATACCCATCACATAAATGTACATACATTGCATACATATTGTATTATCAACCACAAATGTAATATTACAATGAATCAGTAATGTGTTAATGATAGTAATTTGTTCCTATTCAGATGATACTATGCTTTCCTCAGTGACTATTGCTGCGGGTTTTGTCCTGGCAGAGATTCATGAAGAATCTTGGTCACAAACACTGGCCACCAGCCATCCTGCACAGTGCAAACTTCTTACTATCTAATCTAAATCTAAACCTTAAAGAATTTTCTTCTTTTCTTAACTGCTTTAGCACTTGCGTACAGTGGTGAAAAACGAGTACACCCAGATTTAATAACGAAGAAAGATAAATATTTACTGATCAGTCAGAGAGAACCTACCCTGGACACTTGCAGGAAAAGCGGGAGCCTATAGCAAGCACCTCTCCACCTTCCAGCTCTGCTGGCATGCAGCAGAGCAGCCTCCATGCCTCTTGACAATACCACAGCCAAGAGGTGGGAACAACAAAGAGCATCACTCTATTCCTAAAAATATTTAAGATAAGGATATGCAGAATGTAATCTGGGAGAGGAGTCTGCAGAGTATCCATGGAACAACCTGTCAAATAGTGAATCACAGAGTGACAAATCTTAGGTTGGTTTGGATTGGAAAGGACCTTAAAGACCATCCAGTCCCAAACCCCCCCTGGGACACCTTCCACTAGACCAGGTTGCTCCAAGCCCTGTCCAGCCTGGCCTTGAACACTGCCAGGGATGGGGTAGCCACAGCTTCTCTGGGCAACCTGTGCCAGGGCCTCAACACTCTCACAGGGAAGAACTTCTGCCTAAGAGCTCACCTCAGTCTCCCCTCTGTCAGGTTAAAGCCATTCCCCCTTGTCCTGTCCCTACAGGCCCTTGTCCAAAGCCCCTCTCCAGCTTTCCTGTTGCCCCTTTAGGCATTGGAGCTGCTCTAAGTTCTCCCCTTAAGGAGCTTTCTCTTCTCCAGGCTGAACCAGCCCAGCTCACTCAGCCTGTCTCCAGAGCAGAGCTGCTCCAGCCCTTGCAGCATCTTCTTGGTCCTCCTCTGGACTGAAAAAAAGAAAGTAATTGATATGGATCTCTATTTGTGAGTTGTTATTGTCTTTGAGTGATGGGTGTATAACCATGTTCATCAATCCTGAAAGACTCACTCATCCATACCAGCACAGTTACCCTATATTGTAGTGTAGTTACTCTACCTAGACAGGGAACAGATGCAACACAGCTTGACCAGCTCCACATCACAGCACCTTTACAGTGCTTGCAAAAGCTGTCTTAGCCTGGTGGGTAAGTGCTTCCACTTTTTCTCCACTGCACGTTGTGAAAAATTGACGTATTTATATCTGAACTTTGCGGGTGAAAAAAAAACCACTGTGTTTAACAGCAGACTTAAAAGTGACTGTAGGGACAGCAGGGCATGGCACTCAAGGCCACATCACAGAGACCTTGTCCAGGGCTGCATGGATGTGTGATAAATTGCCTGCTGTCCTGGGGCAGGTTGGGCCTCATCACTCTGTAAGGTACCAGCTGGAGCCTGATTCTACTCTTTGTAGACAGGGAATCTGGTGTCAAAGAACCCTCTCATTCCTGTCAAAAAAGGCACTGGGATACTCCCACAGTTGGAATAAGTTGTCTGAGCTTGTGAAAGAGGTCTGCTGTGGAGAAGGCACATGGGTCACCCCTTCTGCAGCTCGCAACCTCCAGCACTGTGTTTCCTGTCTTGCTTTGTATAGAAACTGTGGGAGGGACGCTCATGAGCCACACGCAGTGTCTAAAAAGGGATTTTGCACAAGGTCCTCGGAGAAGGCGTGCAGCTGTACGACATCTCCTTCAGCCTTGTGCCTCTCTTAATAGCTCTCTTAAAATGCTAACTTTGAGCCAGACTGTAGCATCATTTCACAAGGGGAAGCGCCTGGAGGAAACGAACCATTGGAGCACAGCCAGTGCTGATCCTGACTGCCTGGCTGAACCACCATCCTCAGGTTCTGAGAACAATGAGCTGCAATTTGCAGCTCCAAATTTAACCAGAAACCCAGGGACACTGAACTAACAGGGAGCAGGAGCTGGGTGTCCATGCTATGTGGGCTGAAGCCACAAATACCTCTGAAACAGGCTCAGCTGCATCTCCTGAGAAGGAGGTGCCCACCTCTGGCACCTGAAGGCCTGTACATGATGGGAGAGCTCCTACACAAAAACTGCCAGCATGGGTAGGAAAAGAGTTTGGGACAGTTGACAACAGCTCCTGGGCAGGAACTCTTCCACCTCAGCCTGTCACTTGCTTGCTCCCCTGTGATTTGTCCTTTTGACAAGCAACGGACAGCCAGGTGGAATACCCCATACCCCAGAACTGCTGCTCTATGGGGAGAGGAGAGACGTAGTACACTCAAAATATACTTTATTAGTCCTTCAGGAAGCTGCTAGAATTCCAAATGATGACTAATACTAGTTGGATCCTTTACAGTCTTAGAAGCATTGTTTTATGAATGAGAATTAAAAATAGACACTTCGATCTTTCTTCTGAATGATGACACTATTTTTTTTTTAATTAATCCTACCCTTGGTTGTTTGGGTTTTTTGGGTGGTTTTTTGGGTTTTTTTTTGTGAGTTTAGTGAGTCAGGCAGCTCTGCCGCAGTGTCAGTATTTTCAGGCACTGCAGGTAAGTCTCATGTCAGGCAGCTCCACTTCTAACCATTCTTTTGTTGGTTTTCTTTACCCTTCTCAAATGAAGTGCTGATGAGGTGCGTAATCAAGTGTCAGCTGCATAATTTACTCTGGGAGATCAGCTCAAGTCATTAAAGAATAAAAACTTGTACAGATTTCTGCCTGAGAGGGAAGAAATATAAGATAATTGCCAAGCCCTGCCTCTTACACTCTGGTGTGAGATTTATTTACAGGTAAAACCTGGAGGGTGCTTTAGCTGTCTCCAGCTCACACCTCTTTGAGCAAGCTCCCAGTTATTTCCACTTCCAATGGCAGCCATTATAAAGAGGACCATAGCTCCCCCAAACATTTCATTGGAGATGGCAAAGGTGGCTTCCCTCTCTGGCACACACCACCTTGAACCATCCACATCTATAACTCCCACTGTTAGAACCCCTGTTGCAACAAGGCCCCAGAGCCACAATGGGCAGATACTTAGGA
>NW_009941258.1:3204-13082 GCF_000696875.1 Nestor notabilis | reverse complement strand
GTTGAGGAACTGCTGCCCAAGGGCATTCCTGCCACCAATGCCTCTACATGTCTCTTTGGCTCACACCGATCTTCAGCTCTCCTGGCATATAACCATTTACAGAATGCAAGCACACTTCTTCCAGTCTGCCTTTCCCTAGGCTAAATATCTACTGCTGGCCTCTCTTCCTTTTAAGGTCTCCTGATCAACTATCTAATACAAAGTCATTAATTTCTATTAAAATGCAATTTCTGTATCATCAACTATGAGAACTCATTTTAAAAAAAGAAACTCCATAGAACATACAAATCATGTAACAGAGTTAAGGGAAAAGAATGAAGCGATGTCTCCTCACCATTTCATTTTGAAATGAACAGCAAAAACTTTCTTTGCAGACTGGTGGTAGCAAAATGCCCTATCTCTTTCTATGGCTTTAAATATGCTGATCTGTTTCACTTTTACAATGAAAACTCAGCAGAGGTGCCATCTACTTAGCAGGTTCAGACATTCTCTTCAGATACACCTACCAACACAGATGCTTATCAATAACATGTCCAAATTCAGCAACACCACTTAGATTAAAAAAAAATAAAAAAAAACCCAGCAGGAACTCTTGTGAGAATGAGTTCTTCAAAAAATTTCCAGCAGCTGCCAGTTCCACACCAGCTGGGATGCCCATGACATAAAGTGTATCTTAGCTATGAATTGACAGGGCTGGTGTTCAGAACTACAGGGTTATATCTGTCACAGCACCACTCGCTTGCTCACATGTGTGGACTTTGGCAAAATCTGCCCTGGCCTCATGTCTTTCAATGTGTTGACTGAATAATATGAAGAAGACATTGCTAGAGATATGCCAGTATAGTAGGCAGGACCCTACCAGCCGCATTGCATGGGGCTGTCCACGGGATGCACAGCCATGATGTCTGAGATGCAGTCTGGGAGGAACTCCCCTAAATGTTTTTCAGGGGCGAGTAGTAGTAGGCTAGGGGGAATGGCTTTAACCTGACAGAGAGAGATTGAGATGAGATTTTAGGAAGAAGTTCTTCTCTGTGAGGGTGCTGAGACCCTGGTACAGGTTGCCCAGAGAAGCTGTGGCTGCCCCATTGCTGGCAGTGTTCAAGGCCAGGTTAGAAGGTCTCGGAGCAACCTGCTCTAGTGTGAGGTGTCCCTGACCATGGCAGGAGGTTGGAACTGGATGAGCTTTAAGGTTCCTTCCAACCCAAACCAGTGTGTGATTCTGTGTTTCTGTGAGAACAATCTCTTCAGTCGTTACCCCCAGCCAGATGAGCAAAGGGCAGTTGTTACATTGAGACATTGATTCTCTGAAACAATGGAACTCAGAAAAGCAGAGAAAAGAAAAAGGAAATAAAGCCAAAGAGCAACAACCATGCCTACAGACAGGGATGCCCTGCAGAGGCCGTCTCAGAAGGGTCAGGGTACCCTCTGATGGATGAGTCCTGTCCTCACTGCTGTCAAATGGGGCACATGCAAACCCCACACATTATTTTGCCAGACACCTGCATGTGGGCCTGCTCCTCTCAGAGAGAGCCCTGCTGAAAGACAAGGCACAGACATTCCTCTTCCACAGGCATGTAAGCTATTGCTGGTGGGACCAGCTGAGAGGCACATGTAGGCATGGGAAGCATGGGGAAGGACCAAGTACCTGAAGCAGACAGAAGCGTGCAGCCACAGCAACTCTCCCTGCCACAGGACATCCTGAGCTGGCTGCTATGGAGCAGCTGTTTAAGACAGAACATGTTTTTTTTTCCCCCTGTGGCAAAGAAAAGTCTACACACAAGGAATAACCAATAAAATCAGAGCTCACCTGTCAAAAACCTAGAGTTCACCTTAAAAAATCTGTCAAGAAAAATGGGTAAAAAGTGCGGCTGAAGCCTAAACTGTACTCTGATGGCTTTTGCTCTGCATTACTGCTGGTACGCATAGTGTTGAGATCAGGAATACATTGTACTAGACCCCATACTTGTCTGTGCATATGTGTCCTTGCTTCAAACTGCTCTTTGATTTAACCAGCAGAACAACAGCTGTATTTCACAAACACATAAAACATAGGAGATGAAGATATTTGCTCAGGATCAGGGTTCGAGTCAAGTGTGGAATGGTGTGCCAATGTTCTCCATCCAAAGTGGTGCTAAGGTCATAGAATCATAGAATCATAGAATAGTCAGGGTTGGAAAGAACCTTAAGATCATCTAGTTCCAACCCCCCTGCCATGAGCAGGGACACCACACACTAAACTATGTCGCCCAAGGCTCTGTCCAGCCTGGCCTTAAACGCCTCCAGGGTTGGAGCATTCACAACTTCCTTGGGCAACCTATTCCAGTGCCTCACCACGCTCACTGTGAAGAACTTCTTCCTTATATCTAACCTGAACTTCCCCTGGTAAAGTTTAAAGCCATTGCCCCTTGTCCTACCACTAGAGTCCCTAACGAAGAGTCCCTCCCCAGCATCCTTGTAGGCCCCCTTCAGATATTGGAAGGCTGCTCTGAGGTCTCCATGCAGCCTTCTGTTCTCCAGGCTGAAAAGATACCTGGTCTGCTCTCATCTCTCTTCCTGTGAGACAGAAGGGCAGGACCTGGCCTGATCCCAGGGCAGGAGGACTCTTTCCATGGAGGACAGTGTGGGTGGCTGCACCTCCACAAAACTTCTGTTGGCTTATAGCAGCAGATCACAGCCTTCAGAAATGCTTCTAATTATAAACACGTACTCAGAAGTATACAGTGGAGAGAAACACCACCAAATGCCCCTCTCTGCCACCAGAGGCAAAGTGTGAGCCTTCTCCGAAGCAGAGGTAGAAGCCCATCCAGGTTCCAGGTATCTCTGCAGGAGTCTTACACCCTTTCCAGTCACCTCAGTGAGAGCTGGGTAGTGCTAAAAAAGAAGCAGGAAGAGAAACATCTGATATAAAGTGTTCAAGAAAGAAGGTAGAAACATTTATCATCTCTTCTGACTCTTGGGAAATTTCTCAGCTCTATCCTGTAACACAGAGAAATCAGAAGTTAATGAAAGTTCTCCCCTGGCTTTCATGCAAACCTGGGATTTCAATCTGAAAATTCTGCATTTTCCTGTTCCTCAGGTCCTACTGACATCCCAGCCCCAATTCAGTCCAGCACCAGCTCGCAAGGAGGTCATCTCACAGATTACAACCCACTGCTACATGATTTCCCACACCTTCCCCAGAAGAAGCTGACAAGAAATCATAATCTTAAGCAGGAGACTGAATTTAACTGATTATTGTTTGATCCATCCTGGAAGTTCTCCTGCTCCTCTGCAGACGATTTGTAGACATGCCACACACAATTCAGTCCCTGCAGTGACTGTCCAGCCACCCAAGGCAGCTCATTAACTGGCAGCACAAGCCTGACCACCACCACTCCAGATCCCAGTGACATTTCAGCAACCTCAGAGGTGCTGGTTATTGCAGTAGAACAGATCCCTGGAGCTGTACTTAATACAGCCTTACTAGCACTTGGCCTCAACATCAGCCACTGCCATTTGTCATTGAAAAGGCAAGAAAAGGAAGAAAACACCAAGAGATGTATTTGCAGAGGAATAAAATGAGGCAGTGGGCTTGGGCAAAGCCATGGGCATGTACACATACCCATACTCATACCCATAGCCATAGCCATAGCCATAGCCATAGCCATACCCATACCCATACCCACACCCATACCCACACCCACACATACACATACATATACATATATATATACATACACAAACGTGTGTATGTCTACTGCTCTCTAAACTAAAGAAAGGAGGAGGAGGAGGCAGAGGAGATGTCCTGTAGTTCCTCTTTAGGAGAACAAGAGTCTGAAATGCTGATGCATAGTTATAGGAGTCCTGACCCAGAGACACCACCCTTCATCAACACGCCCTGCCCCCTGGTTATTTTCCAGTTTATCATGCCTAGGATGATGACGAGACAAGACAGTCACTCTGTACGAGATGTCTTCTGACAAGTACAGAAAATTGCTCTCTCATGCTCTTGTTAAACTTGGCTACAGCCTTTGTTCTGCTACCAGCCTGTGCAGACATGCTGGAAAAGACAACAGAAGAAATTAGAAAGTGAATGTAAGGATCTTTATTTTAAGCATTGAAACACTTTCAGGACATCAATCTGCATCAGCAGTCTATTTGGACACTCATCTCAGCTTAAAAAACTGCTGCTATAGACAAGACATGGTGCCAGCCATACTAACACAGATATGATTTCAAAAAACAGATCATAAAGTTAATGAATAGATATTTTGAGCAGAATACTCACCCAAGAAAAGTAGGATCAGTCAGTGGTATCTGTCCTTTCCAGGAAGATTCATTGCCTGTATTTGTGTTATTGGATAAAAAGTGCTTCCAAGCTTTTGGGTCAAACTACAGTCCTTGACAGACACCAAGTCAATATCCATGCAAGAGTTAGGAGAGCACCTTAACCTGGGTTAAGCTCTATAAGAATGGAAGAAATGGTATTATTCAAGAGCTGCAGATCATTATTTCACAGCAACCATGACAAATGCAAAAGTTGGCATATCTGTGATAAGTAAACAAAGGTCAAAGCAGACTGAAGGGTGATTTACAAGCAGTTTGCTCTTGCCAGGTGAACAGTAGTATGCAGCTCTGCCCATCTTTTTTAGCTTTGTATTTTATCTGTGTATTTTCCCCAATTTAGCAAGCACATTCTGTTTTCCATGCATGTTGCTGCTGTCTACAGATGCATCAACAGCTAGTCAGCCCTTGTTCTCCCAATGGCTTTTTTGCATAGGTCACCAAGAAAAATACCAAGGAAAGCCCGGAAGCAAACATGAGGATGCAAGGATGTATTTCTTCAAGAAGTGCTGCTATATGCATAAGTCAGTGGTGTTTCTCAGAAAGCCACAGCAATAGCAATATATCTCCAGCAGCGAAAATGTAGGACTGCTGTTACAACAGACAGTATCTACTCAGTCGTTGCATCTGCTGAGGGAGAGGAAGGTTGGTGCTACACGCTTGATCATAGTCCCTGGAGGTGGCCCTCCAGGAGCAGCAAAATGCATGGGACATGGCCCTTTGCAGGCTCTCCTGCCTCGGGCACCCCAACAGTAGTACTGTTTGGCTATGTACCATGCATTCCCCATGTTTTCCAGAGGGCTCCTGCCTCTGGTGACAACACTGAGTGACCAAAAGCCCCCACAGACATATTGGCCTCACACATATGTACCTTGTGCCTTGCTCTTTCTGAGCAGCTGTAAAACCACAGAGGGGTTTGATTGCCCTGTGTGCCATTTCACGGCTGTCAAGCAGAGCACGAAGCGTAGCACCAAGAAGTTTGAAACGTTTTGTTTCCCTTTATGCTTCAGAGCACTCTCACAGAAGTGGCAGCAGCATGCAAGTACTAACTTGCCAGAAGCATGTGAGAAAAATAGACCCTGTGCCAAATGCTGTGCTGGTTTTTGTTCTGCTGTGTGTCCAGGTAGAACTCCACTCAAGAGGATACTCTCTTCTGCTAGCTCTTGTTAAAGCTGTGCGTCTAGGCTAAATCTTCCCTGGATCCTGTTCTTTATGAATTTGAGATGCTTTATGGCATTAGTGGTGGGTGATCTCCTGGCTCTGCATTGGAGGGGACTGCAACTTCCCACTCTGCCCAGAGTTGTACTATATTCAACTATCACAGCTGTATTTTGCAGTAGCAGTGCCTCCTAGGAAACACCTTAAAGGGAGTACTTCTAGAAAATGCTGCTGCACTACACAGAGATGATTGATTGCGCTTGTGTCCCTTTGTATAGATTTTATTTTGTTACTTATTAGACAGAGAAAACTACCACTGCTGTACAAGAGAGAGATGGGGCCATTCTGCCCACTCCAGTCTTTATCAGAACTGGCTATTAATAGCCTCAGTATTTGGTGAGGGTTAAATATCAGCTATACGCTAACTAAACCACATTTATTAAAGAACATACTATATGTTAGCATTATTAGCTATATGCTAACATATGCTAACTAGAGAACCTGTCTTTTTAGAGGATGATCATTGCTACCTCTTTGCGAAAGTTTTTAAACTTTGAAAGAAGTTAATTTTTACATTAATTCAAAAAGAAAAATAAAAAAATTGAAACATACGTTGAAGAAAACAGCCAAGATAATCTTCGAGAGATCTTCAAAAGGCTGCAAGGAGCTGTTAGGAAATACCCGGTCCTGAGCAGAAGCCAAGAAGCAAAGGCTGTGAAGTTCAGAAAAGCCATCACATATGTCAGGCCACCTTCCCCCAGGCCCACACAGGGCTGCCAGCTACAGTGTTTCCCTCACAGCATTCATGAGCACATCCCCGAGATGGTAATGGAGGCTTATCGCCCTTCTCAGAGTTCAATGGATGGGACACAGAGGTGACCTGTCCTCCATCTTCTCCTGAAGCTCCAAAGCACTCAGCACATGCGGTTAGTTTATAGGGCAAGACATCGGTGGTTAGACTTGATGATTTTAAAGGTCTTTTCCAACCTAGTTGATTCTATGATTTTATAATCATTGTTCGTCTCAACATTAGTTCATGGTCCAAGCACAAAAGCAGGACCCGGGTCCTTGCACCACAGCTTTCTGGAGGATGCATTTACTGATCGCACCGCTATAATTCAGAAGAAGCATTTCACAAGAAGTCAGGAATAAAGCCTTTCCAACTGAAAAATCAATGAAGGAATAAGATTTGGACACACACATCTTTTCTTTGGCAGCGGGCAAACAATTCTTGAATGGGGCAAATGTCAAGAGCCATGAAGTAACACATTGTCTTACAAAAGAGTGGCAAAATGCCCCAAACTTAGGACTATTCTCAGTAATGTTTTGCAGAGTCTATGAGCATATTATAAGAAGGCTACCAGTCTCAAGAATTTAAAGAAACACTAGAGAAAGTGCTGATACTTGTTGACTGGTTTTCCTAAATTTGAGAGGTCAGCAGAGTAAGGGGTTTAATCTGGGGGATGTTTCTTTGCCAGAGCCTCTTGCTGTCCTGAGCAAGGACTGACTGAGGCAAGGCACACACAGTAATAAAGTTCAGAACAGTTACTTCAAAGTGGCATTGTTTGGAGGCTAGCTTAGGCTAATAATTTTCTTGCATGCTTGTTTGTTCTGGATTGTGGAAGGCAGTGGAGCTTTACTTTGGTGGCACTAAATCACAGAATCTGCCAGTTCAGGCTTTGGCAACTGTTCATGGCCAGTTGCAAAATATTAAAACACATGCTCTCCTTTCTGCCACATCTTCTGCATGCACATATTTTCCATCTTAATGACATTTTTATGTAAATTGCTTTATTTTCTATCTTTTTTTTTTTCTTTGATCAGAGTCCAAAGATGAAAAGTATCTGAGAGTGACGGGATAAACACATGATACAGGAATCATACAGAAAATACACACAGCATAGCACACAGTTACTGAGGAGCTGAGCTACATTTTTGAAGAAAACCATAAGCCAAATTTCCAGCTGAATTTCTGGAAGACGACAAAGAACAAACATACCACTCAGCTATTGCCCTCTTATTTCTCCTGCTAAGTTAAAGGAAACTGAAGGAGACAGAAGTGCCAGAGAGGGTGGCCAGCAACGACCCTTGTGCTGCATTCGCACGAACAGCTGTCCTAGCAAATACTGCATTTCTCTCCTCTCCCAGGTGCAGAGGAACAGAGAACAAAGTAGGTATTTCTTTTTTAACTGCATCAGCTAGAATAAAATGAACGTATGAAAGAGGTATCTCTCATGGTAGCTAGTAAAGTAGTTCGGTGTAAGAGAGAGGACTTGTTGGACCATTTTAGGTTTAACAGACAGAAAGGTGGTAGCCCTGATAGGAACCAAGCAGAGAGAGAGGGGAGCTAATTGCCAGCACCTTGCTATCCCACTTGCATTACAGTAACCCTGCTGCACAAAAGCCTTGCTGGCTCCAGGATTGCTGTCAATTAATTAAAGGAACACACAAAGTATAGCACTTTGATCAAGCCTCCGCACTCTACCTTGCACTGTGCTTCAGCTGGCTGAAGGTGCAGCTGGAGCTCCCACTATGGCATATTTCTAAAGGAAAACATGAGAGGTTGTTAGCTGTGTTTTGAGGTTATCACCAAGTTAGCTCTGTTGTGAATGGCAGCCCAGGAGAAACTGGGAAGCTCTGTAAGGAAAAGGCAAATTAAAGAGCAGCAGGAGAAGTTTCCACTGTCATGAAAGTTGTCCAAACAATCGCATGATTTTTGAAGAAATGTGTGCATCAGAAATGATCTGAAGCTGTACATGAACAGGTAACAACTGGTAGAGGATGCTGAGGCCCTGGCACAGGTTGCCCAGAGAAGCTGTGGCTGGCCCCGCCCCCGCACCGTCCCTGGCAGTGTTCAAGGCCAGCTTGGATGGGGCTTGGAGGAACCTGGTCTAGTGGAAGGTGCCCCTGCCCGTGGCAGGGGATTGGAACTGCGTGATCTTTAAGGTCCCTTCCAACCTAAACCAGCCTGAGACTCTATGAGTCTATGAGAATGCCCTGTCATCCCTCCAAATTTGTTTAAACATTTTTTTTAATTCTGCCTTAGCTTTTTTTTTTCTTTTTCTTCCTTTTTTCTTCCTTCTTCAACTTTTTCTTCCTTCTTCCTGCATAGATGTATTGCAACAGAATCCACCAGTTCGGCAGAAAGAGAGAATATGGCAAGTTTTTTCTGTTTTAACAAACCATGACTTTATTTGGAAGTCCCACATGCAAATTTAAATCACAATTATTTCTAAGGAATCTCAAAAATAGAAGTTTTTGAAATAAAATAAATTATGTGAGCAATAAAATATAAAAATTCATAAGGGCAAGTTATAATGAAGCTGTCATACTGCATGGGAATGGAAAGTTGCAGACAAATTGCAGTATGCCTTGTAATTCCTTTGACCTACAGTTTGCAAAATATTGCAGCAGTTCAGAGCTGTAAATCTGTGGGTTCTCTGCAAAAGGGAGGTAAGAAAAGGAATAATGACCATTGCTAAGTCCATCTTAAAACAGTTTTGCTCTCAGTTTTAAGGTGTTCTCCATGAGAATCTTCACAGAAGACAGGCAGCTGAAAGCAGCCCTGAAACCCTGGAGGGGCTTATAAGTCAGCCAGGGATGGAGAACTGTTCTGGAGGCATGCTTTCAGGCAAACTGCATAACTAACACATAAAATCTCAGGCTAAAAATGGGAATAAAAAATGCCACGAGCACTCACAGTCCACTTCAGCAAATACTGCTGCTTTATAAAAAGATAAAGTGTCCTCTTTTGTCAGAACCCTCGCCTCCCTTGTCTGACACCCTGTCGACCAAGCCTATTCCAATGTCAAAATACAGTTTGGGGTGATACTAACACCATTTCTACACTGTGCGCTGAGAAGTAGCGGACTGGGGCTTATGGAACAGGTTTATTGTCAGTGACTTGACCCATGGGCCCACAGGGGTTATGGCAGCATGGCCACAAAGAGCCTCTGATGCGGATTTGCTTCTCTGAGTGCTGCTGTAATGAATGGACACCTAATCCTTTTCAGGCAAAGGATCTGTTGAAGCAAGAGAGAAAGTTCTGCAGTTATGAACACAAAAGATATGCACTTCACTTCTTTCTGCCAATGACTGAGAGCTCATGGAAGATATAGGTCATTTTTTGAGCATGATTTAACTCACTGCAGCTGTGCATTTTCATTCAGATCCTTGCTCTTGCTTCAGCTGCACACCAGCAGCAAAACCCCATCTGTAAATCTGCTGCAGGCACATCTGACAGTAAGAGCTCACAGGCATTTTGCACATAGCAAGAGTTTCAGCTGCACTGACTCATGCTTCATGCAGCTCAATATCCAAAATAAATACATAATAAAAACCAAAACAAATAAAACAGGAAAGGAGAAAGAAGAAAGGAAAGAGAAAGGGACAAGGCA
>NW_009941258.1:2594-3173 GCF_000696875.1 Nestor notabilis | reverse complement strand
AGGGATAGAGAAAGGGAAGGAAAGGGAAGGAAAGGAAAAGAAAAGGAAAAGGAAAGGAAAAGGAAAGAAAAAGGAAAGGAAAAGAAAGGAAAAGGAAAGGAATATTTGAATTAGTGTGATAGATGACTGAAGTGGAGAGTTTTAAAGATTTTTTTCAAAGGAAAGCAAGATCTTACCAAGCCTGTGTCACCCACGTTAAAGCCAGCCATCACCAGGATCGTCCCTTGCATGGTCTGTGGTCAGTGGCACTTTTGAGAAGGGGCAAACAATGCTTGTGTGGGGCCACACATGATGGCTGTATCATGCACTCTGCTAGCGGTAAGGCCTGGAGTCCCTGTACCCATACCAAAATGTCAAAGAGAAAAGTTAACAGCCTTGAAATTTTGGCAGTTTTGGGGATGATTAGTGGGAAACAAGGACAGAGGTTTCCTTGCAGAGTGGTACCCATCCACTCAGCAGCAGCTGAGGAACAGGGGCTGGTGTTTCATAGAACCACAGAATCACATCATGGTTTGGGTTGGAAGGGACATTAAAGATCACCCAGTTCCAACCCCCTGCCATGGTCTTGGACACCTTCCC
>NW_009941258.1:0-2335 GCF_000696875.1 Nestor notabilis | reverse complement strand
ACCAGTCCAGCTCTCTCAGCCTGTCTCCAGAGCAGAGCTGCTCCAGCCCCTCACAGCATCTCCGTGGCCTCCTCTGGATTCGCTTCAACAGCTCCACATCCCTCTTGTGTTGTTACCGCAGAGCTGGATCAGGACTGCAGGGGTTCTCTCCCCAGAGTGCAACAGAGGGAGAGAACCCCTCCCTCGATCTGCTGCTCACGCTCTGGGGATGCAGCCCAGCACACAGAGGGGTTCTGGGCTCAAGTGCACACTGAAGCCAGGTCATGTTGAGCTTCTCCTCAACCAGCACCCCCAAGTCCTTCTTCTCAGGGCTGGTCCCAACTCAGTCTCCCCCAGCCTGTAGCTATGCTTGGGCCCTGCACATACCTGTTTGCATGGACACTGTGAGTGACAAGCTGGTCCCTGCTCTGCTGAGCTGGTATGTGCTCTCAGACAGTGCAAGGGGGACCAGCAGGGCACAAATGATCATGGCTTATCTCAGACAGACCCACTGTGGCACAAAACTTCGGCCTTGGTGAGGAATCTCCATCAGAGACCACTCAGGCTGGCAGTCCTTTGCGGGGGGAGAAACTGGGCAACATCAGATCTTCTCCTGTTACTCTGTAGGCAGCTAGAAAAGATTTTTTAATCTTGCATTGCACACGTAAAAAGACTTAACCACATCACTGGGCTCATCTAAGTAGCAAATCCGTACAGTTGTGTGTTACCCCCACTGTTCTTTTCCTCTTTTTTTTTTTTTTTTCCCCATTTCTCCCTTTTGTACTTAATTTTCAGTGATGCCCCAGTTCCCCCTATGCCTCCTGCTTGGGGCCAGCCCAGGAACAAGTTGCAGCTGCAAGGTCATAGTACAAAACTCTGCCAGCAAAAAAGTCTCTTCTGCTGCTGCAGCAAAGATAGTGCAGTGGGACTGCAATCCTGTGCAGGACTTCTGAATGCATGCTAGTGAAGGTTAGTACATACTACATTTCTAACAACTGCGGTTTCATTTCATTAAACAAGAGAAGCTTTCACATACCCTGCTTTTTAGGTTTTTTTCTTAGGAAAATCATTGTTTTCCTGCCTAAGTGTTTGTTATTGATAGCTCAAGCAGGCATCGTGTGTTCCCGGCAGCCTTGGAAGCCCCACAGTTCTTCAGACCTTCAGCTTCCTTTTCCACCTATTTTTAAACTGGCTGGCTTACATTCAGGGGAAGAACTCAGAAGGAATTTTAATAAACATTTATCAACACAAAATATCTTCCCATCTGTCTGCACGCTGTTGTTGGGCTGAGCCTGCCATAGTTGGTAGCACGGACACACCACGGAGGGTCTGGTTCTCTCCTGTTTTGTGCTTTCTGGGGATGCTTTGATCAGGACAAAGCAAGAGTGAAGTCTGACACTTTTCTCATGGAGATGCTACCTCCTTATTCAGCCATTTGTTTGGCTACACAAGCAGGTGATCTGGAATAAAAATACCTAGTTTTACCAGTGAACAGGGCTAATTACTTGACCTTTTCCAACCTGCAGCCCATAAACAACTGTACCAGCAAAACTAAACCACTGATATAGGGCAGAAACTACCAAAGGAGTTCCTTTTGAAGGAGGAGATACTCTTTAATCCCACCTTGCTGCAGAAGAAAGTGTTCACCCACAGATGGGCTGAACACAACAGCTGATTTATGTGGCGCTGCCTGCCCTCCCTGTGGACATGTATGAATGATGTTACTGCTGCTATGTGCGCATCACACTTTGCATGGCGGTGGATGGCCAGATCTGTCATGCACCAGTTTCTAGCAAGGGTGGATCTATGACTGCAGAGAGTCCCAGTGCCACGATCACGGGGGTTACAAGCACAGTATGGATTATTCTCAGGTGAACTGGGGATGGATGCTCTGCACCAAAACAGCGCTGCTGCAGCTTCCCCTGCAGATACCCTTGCATTGCAGCACATGGTTGCACACTCCCTCCCTGAAAAAGGGGTAAGCTACCCTGTAAATAATGAGAGGCAGCAGAATGCCGTAGGCAATTTTTGGAGCCGCTTGTTTGCTAGAACCCAAGACTTTTGTAATAGCAACCCACCCTTCTGCCAGTGTTCTCACTGAGCAGCAGGCAGCACAGGCTACAGACATCTCTACACATAAAAGCTGCCTCAGGGTACAGCAGTGTTTAGAAATAAAGCAGAATAGCTGCATCAAACTGAAGCTCAATCCCTTCTCAGTCCCTTCTAAACAGCAACTGATGCTGCTTACTGAAAAATGCATTAAGGGAATTTCAGGCAGGGCATTTTATTTCCCAAATCAGAAGCCTAGAAAACATAATTTTCCTGAATTGCTATGTGTCCTGGGTTCAGCTACAGC
>NW_009941257.1:20571-21346 GCF_000696875.1 Nestor notabilis | reverse complement strand
GAGCAGAGCTGCTCCAGCCCTCACAGCATCATTTGAACATCCTTTTCTACACAAACACTGATGTTTCCTGACTGCCCCAATCTCCAAATCAGGGAGCAAGAACAAAGTTTTCTAAGCAATAACTGTGATCCACGTCCATGGTCTCTCCCTGCCACAGAGATACAGACAGAAAGGAGTCAGGGCAGGAAGAAGGGAAGAAAACTCACCAGCTTCTCACGGAGTTTTAGTACCAGGTCTACAATCTCCACCTCAGACTTGTCCTTCATCCAGGCTACGATGTTCTAAAGAAAGAGAAGAGCTTTCTTCAGGGACATCCCTTCTTTACAGAAGCTTTTCCCAAAGAGATACCCCTAAACAAAGCCTGGAACAAAAGCCAGGAGAAGGTTTCTCATCCTCTTTCACAACTCTGCTCACAGCATCGAGTTCTTGCCTGGAGAAGAGTGAAAGGCAGATGCAGTCACGCACAGGCAGTGCAGGCTCCCCTCCTCCAGGCAGCACCATGTGTCTTGTGCTTTGCACTAAATTCAAATCTATTTGCTAGAATCAGGCCTGTTAATAAAAGGAGGCAACTTTGGCATTGCCCATAGCTTGCCCAAGGACCTGCACTGCTGAACAGTGGAGCTGGAGATCAGAGAACCCCAGCCTGGGTTGTGTTGGAAGGGAAGGACCTTAAAGCTCCTGCAGCTCCAACCCCTGCCCCGGGCAGGGACACCTTCCACTAGAGCAGGGTGCTCCAAGCCCCTGTGTCCAACCTGGCCTTGAACACTGCCAGGGC
>NW_009941257.1:18409-20381 GCF_000696875.1 Nestor notabilis | reverse complement strand
CAGCTTCTCTTCTCCAGGCTCAACAGCCCCAATGTTCTCAGCCTGTCTCCATACAGGAGCTGCTCCAGCCCCTGATCATCCTCGTGGCCTCCTCTGGACTTGCTCCAACAGCTCCATGTCCTTCTGATGTTGAGGACCCCAGAACTGCACCCAGTGCTGCAGGGGGGGTCTCCCAGAGCAGAGCAGAGGGGCAAGATCCCCTCCCTGACCTGCTGCTCACCTTCCTTTTGATGCAGCCCAGCACACGGGTGGCTTCTGGGCTCAAGATGCACTTGGGTAGGATGCCAGAGCTCCAGGCACTACCTGGCAGCTGCTCCCTTTAAGAAAGTGGACAGCAGCCACTGCTAAAATTCCTACCTGTTTTCATTAGGCACTAAGGAAGCCAGCAAGAGATGACACTCCCAGTCTGGCTCTCTGCTGGCTTGGGAAGGGCCTGATGGATGAGAAACAGTTGATAGAAGCAGCCAGAGCAGGACCTGCAGTGACCAACGAAGCAGGAGCTGAGCTGCTCGTGCTCTCGTCCCCTGCACGGGCTCTCGTCCCTGAGCACTGGCAGACACGAGGCAGAACTCATTCCCAAGAGCACGAAGCACCGTCCCACCCCAGCAGCGCAGAGCCGGGTGCCCCAGTGAGTGTCCAAGGCAGCAGCACCCCCCTCTCCCAGGTGTGGGGCCTGAGGAGGCACCACCCGGCAGTGGGCTCCGTACTGCAGCTGGACGTACCGCCTCGCAGATGGCCTCCAGGTGAAGGGCCTCCAGCTTCTGCGTCATTTCCCGGTGCCTCTGACGGTACCAGCCATCGAAGTTGGGAGACTTGAAGAACCGCCTGTGGAAAGAGAGGGGACAAGGAGCTGGGGACAGGGGGCTCCAGAGTTGCTCCTGGCTCCACGGCACACCCCGGCCGTCCCACTACCGCAGGGCTGTGAGGAGAAGCGATGATGAGCTCACACGCTCTGCTCCGTTCTTACCTGCTCCAGAGGCCTCTCCCTGCTCAGGCATGAACATGATACAGCTGAGCAGCTTTAGCAGCTTGTCACCCATGAGAGGGGCAACGCTGCAGCCTCACACCTTCCTCTGCATCAGCTCATGCCTCAGCAAAGCAAGACACGGGGCTCTGTGCCCTTCTGCAGCCTTATTTTGTCCCAGTTTCCCTTTGGAGCTGTGATAGTTGGGAAGAAGTTCACATTCCTCTAGTATCACAGAATCACAAGATGGTTTGGATTGGGTTGAAGGGACCTTAAAGCTCCTCCAGCTCCACCCCCTGCCCCGGGCAGGGACACCTTCCACTAGAGCAGGTTGCTCCAAGCCCCCGTGTCCAGCCTGGCCTTGAACACTGCCAGGGATGGGGCAGCCACATCTTACAGCTACAAGTATCTTGCTTAACTCCTTTCTTGATATTTAAAGCTCTCAACCATTTGCCAGTGTGGACTGAAGTCCCATGTAACTGGTGATTTACCTCTCTCCTACATAAACAAGGTATCAGGCTATGTGAAAGGGTCGTAATTTGCACCTCTCCAGCGCAGTCCAGTATTAAACCTCAGTTTTTACTGAGCTACAAGGCAAATGAACAAGGGAGCAGCACCATACCTGGGTTTACCTGTGTCAGAGGATTTTAGATATAATTCAACATGGGACTGAAAAGGCACAAACTGAAACGCCTGGGTTGTGGCAGCAGAGGAAGAAAAAGATGAGACAATTTAAGATGCTGTGTGGAGCTGAGCCCCAGCCACCACAGCAGCAGGTTCTCTGCATCCCTTTCATTAGCAGCAGGGACACTTCAGATGCTGGATTTCAGTGTTCCTCTCTACTCAGAGTGCCCCACTTAGCATCTCTTCAAGCTACTTCCCCAGCGACCTGAGAGAGCACTTCCCCAGCAGCACCAGCAGATGTTTGTAGTTTCCTTTTGCAGCTTCAAGGACTCTGGCACAGGGTGCCCAGAGAAGCTGTGGCTGCCCCATCCCTGGCAGTGTTCA